>NC_092045.1:95414934-95513760 GCF_003086295.3 Arachis hypogaea
TCTTCTTACGGATCTTGTCATTTTTTATCAGCCCTAAAAGAAATATTTCATAAAAGAAAAAAAAGCAACAAGGACTTGAGTATTAACGAATGCTCGATAAAAATTCCAGGACAATATTAATTCAGAACAAGTTGATAAAGGTTAACAACATATTTGTCTACTTTCCTTTAGGTCCTCTACACAAGTATACGTGCAAACTCCATTCTAAGGTCATTTTTAACAAATGGAACGCGTCAACAGTAAACCCCAACTAATTCCGTACAATACAAATGGAACGCTTCAACAATAAGCCTGATGCCAAAACAAACTACTATAGAAGCTAACTCTGATATTGTTTTGATCAATCTAATTGAGGTCACAGAACAGTTTTATCACCTACATAAAAATTAGTTCTGGTTTAATCCAATACTGTAGTAAACATAGCACAATGACATAGATTCGATGCATGTTAAACATAGAAAATACTCGCTCTTAGAGTTTCGAAGACATTATCTTATTCGTAATTTTGTCAATGTTCGGAACATTTATTGCTTTCACGTTCCCGCTCTGTACTGTCCCTACGACCTAATCGGTAACTTGATGGCAATATCGAGAATCGGCTGCCTTTCTCCTCGACATGGTTTTTGATTTGTACCTAACTCATTCAAATATTCATTCACACTAGTATGGCTTCCGGTGCCTTTGTTGAGAACGGAGAAATACCCATTTTTTTTTGCCACACATCAATGAAACAAGCAACATCATAAAAATCATTGCGACTTAATCCAATCCCATGATAGTATAGGCATGAACATAAATTATTCAGAATTTACATGAGTATAGTATAATAATGTTAAGTCAAGAACAGGAAAAGGGTAACTTGAGTTTTAAGTAAAGCTTTTCTGGATAACGCCTCGTCGTCGTTGTCTCCATTTCCGTCGTACTTTCCGTGCACCTCCTCTTTGTATGTCCAGCTCTTTTGCAAACAATATATCTCCTCCTCTTACCACGATGCTTAGCAATTCGTGTCCCCTTTTTCCTCACAACCACGAGGTCCCTCACACACCCTTCAGCTTTGTTGTTTAGTCTAGCATTACTAGCTGCACATGCTTGGTTTAGTCATGCACACAAAAATCGAATTTCTTTTAAGACTTTTGTGTGTACCTCTTGATTCCTAGTACTATGAAATAACATCCACCGGGTTGCCTCATGAAGAGCCACATGCCTCAATAAAAAACTCCTATCATTGTTGCAATGACCCCGCTCTACATAATCATTGTAAATTTTGCATTTATCCTCCACCATCTTAGAACTAAACGAGGCAGTATCCCTTGCACATGCTCGTACTTCATAACAAATTACATGTGTCGGCATGGGAAGCCTTCCGTTCCTAAAAGTGACACCCACAATGTAGATTTACTATGTTTCTATCAAACAAAGTGATAAAGGTACAACTCGGATTACGGTATTCCTCGGTTGTATATACCATTGTCGTCGAAATCTTCCTCTTTATAACCAAAGAGAAAGTTGCTCTTGTGTACATCACAGCAGCTCCCTTCTTAATAGAATCAAGGCATGTTGTCATATCAGGCATGCTATTCAATGAATTAAATTATGCCACTAATTCATGGTTTCAGTACTCATGTAAAAGCACTTCCAAGTTGTGAACAAGTTCCAAAATTGTATGTCTAGAGCTCAAGAACTTCTTGACATGAGAGTTTAACCCTTCGCATCTCCATGTCGTATGGTATCTAGCAAAAAGCTTACTTCTCAGATATGCATTCACCACATATGTCTTTTCTCATATATCTGTGATGTCTAACACTTATCATAAAACCCAAACTCCTCTACTACTGGCTCACTCACTTTCAAATTCATCGACCCCTATATCGGCATAGAGCCACTTGAAAAATAAATCTCTACACATTTGCTCATTCCCGTTTGATGCGACGTTCTTCTGAAGATGCCACACACATAGTCGGTGGGTTGCATTTGGAAAAACCTTCTGCACAGCTGCAATAATCGCATCACTCCATCTGTCACAACCACTAATGGCATCCTATTAAACATAACATCTAACAAGTTCTCAAGCATTCATGTGTACGAGGCTATATTTTTATTCAAAAGCTATCCAAATCCAAATATTCTGGTCTGCTTATGATTATTAGTACCTGAGAATATCACTAGTGGCCTCCTATACTTACTCTTCTTGTACATCGAGTTAAAGACAATAACATCCTCGAAGTGTTAAAAGTCCACTCTACTAGCACCATCCTCACAGAACAAATTAGCCAACATACCTTCATCAGTTATGTTATACTTGACCATGGATATCGGTTCTATTGCAGTCTTTTCCTGTAGATAGACTAGACTCGCATTCGTGTTGTCATCAGCGATCTTACCATACTTTTTTCTATCTATATAGTTATACGCATCCTTCTTTATAAAGCCTAGTATTGAGTAATCCCCCGCAATAACAAATATGTATCCGAGTATTTTTGATGTAGGAATTCTATAACTATGCATGCTATCGATGTGTGCATTCGCGGCATTTGACATGCCACAAAAAGTGAGGTATTAAGTGAATCATACATCTCGGGGTTAACTTATAATTGTGTTTAAGGATTACCTTCCTAACGTTCCAAGTGGAGCTACCTCGATCCAAGTATATTGACAACTTTGCCTCATAGTTTGTGCGTATCTTTGGCCTATGAATTTTTTTTCTATCTAATCTCACATATTGTTTCCTATCTTTCAACCCAGCCCTCTTGCAAAAGAACCTTCTACAGATCAGATTCTCATTCTCATCCTTGTCGCAATCCCCTTTTTGGACACTAAACCCATTGTATTTCTCTAATCTCCTATAAAATTTGTACGCAGGTTGCTCAGTCCAAAACACCATCTGAATAATATCCTCTACCGTCAATCCCAAAATATCTTTGTAGTCAAAAGTTTTCTTGTCTAATGCCTCCTCCATTATCTCAAACTCAACCAACTCATCTGATTGCTTACTTAAATCACACTCAACATCCTCTTCACTTTCTTCATCTTTTGCAGTCTTCTTTATCAAGTGGCTTATTCTCATTTGTAAACTAAGAATATATATATCGAAATATCAACTACCACAACCATCATATACAATTTTACAACTAAAAAAAAAAACTAGTGAGAACTAACTTTTCTTTTTTAATTCTAAAAAAATTCTTATTTTTTTAGAATGTTAAGGTTTATAATTTATTGGTATAAATTTTTAATTTCTAAAATACCCACAATATCAATTAAAGAAAAAATCTATCTAACAAGAAACATAATAATTGAGAGGATAATAATAATAATTTTAGCATCCACTTAAGTAATTCACAATTTGTACATATATAACAAAAATAAAAGCTTAATAAGGATCACACAAAAATAAAAATTAAACTTTAGTATAATTGACAATAAAAACAGTGTTGCTTGATAGAGCAATTTCTATCATTTCAAGTTACAATAAAGAAGTAATGACTTTAAGAACTTGGTAGTAAATATATTGTGATAAATATGTCACGAGAGCAATTTCTAAAAAAAGAAAAAGAAAAAACTTGGAAGACCAACCTTTTTCCAGCCAATAATAAGGCATATGAAGTATTTCAACGTGAAACAAATAATAACATTAGAAAGAAAGAATATTGGTTGTAAAATTAATTTCACAAAATATGAAAACAAGAAATAATTACTTTATATTCAAAAATCTAAATAAAAAAGAAAAAAGCGTAACACTAATATCATAGTGAATAAGTATAGAAAATCAACTTTTAATTAGTTAAAATTAATTAATATTTTATTATAAATTATTTTTTTTGGAATTAGATTTTGATGTTTAAAATTTAAGATTTAGACTTTAAATTTAGGATAAAAGGATAATTTCACAACAATTTTTATAAATTCAAAAAATTCAAAAAATAAATCAAACATTTCAATTCAAAATACAATCATTTTAAAAAGTACATTGGCAATAAAAAATAAATATGCATGTACAACAATTTTTTTTACAAATTCAAAAAACCAAAAAAAAAGTAGGTCAGTTAAAAATTAATTCAAATTTGTAATAGTAAGACCGAAATAAAAACTGTAACATTGAACACAGAAATAAAAACTTATCAAAGAAATTATTTGATAATTATAATGGCAATATAACTTATACACTATAATATGAAAACAAGAACTTTTTTTATAAATGCAGAAATGTCTAAGATAAGTATTTATAATGAAATAATTTTACTATTTCAACTCATAACACAAAAATAATAACTAAGTGTATTGTTAATAAAAATGATCCAATACAAGTATATTATACAAACAATTTTTTTTATAAAAATTAAGAAACTAGAGAGAGAAAGTTAAAACATTTCAATTCATGGCATAGAAGCAAGATTAGAGTTTATAAAATCAAAAACCCAAATAAAAAAAATTAACAGAAACAAAGTAACTCAAACATTTCAAATTTTAACTCTAAAAAAATTTAGTAAATAAATTGAAAATACAATAAAATAAGAACAATTTCTTTAATTCAAGCATTTCAATTCAACAAGAAAGTAATAACTTTAGAAAATATAATAAATAATAGAACAATCTCGACAATATCCTAATTTTCTCCGCACTAAAAAATAAAAAGAAACAAACACAAAGAAAAGTTAAAAGAAGCAACAAATAATAAAGTAATTGATAATTCAAACAACTATAATAACAAATAAGTATATTAGCACTTTTTAATTTAGATATTGAGGGAGAATGGTGTAAGACGCGGTTATGGATTGTATGGGTACTTTACGCGACTGTGGTATCAAGATCGAAGAAATCAGACAGATCGATTTAAGGCTAGATAATCGGTCGGTCTGCTTTAAGGAGTACAAATCGGACCATCCGATTTGCGTCTATCCATCCACGTGTGACGCATGCATAGCGCCCCAACACGGTGCCCTTTTACCAACATATCCCTTTTCTGAACCCACTCTCTCCCTCCGAAGTCCTTTTTTTGAATCCACCCAACTACCATTTTCTCTCTTCTTATTCTTTACTATTTTAACTCATTTTTCTTCAATTAAAAAAATATACAATGCCAAAGAAGCAAAAATGTAAAGATATTGATCGTCATGAACTTCATATTATCAATTATCTCTATCATTTTTATTATGTAAGTTTTTTTTTAATTTTTTATATTACAGAATTATTATTATTGTTAGACATTTAAGAATATATGTTCAAATGATATATGTTACAGAATTATTATTATTGTTAGAAATTTTAGAAATATATATTAGAGAATTATTATTATGGTTAAAAATTTAGGAATATATATTTAAATAATACTTAGAAATATATATGTTTAAATTTAGTTAGTGAATGTTTTAATCAATGATAATATTTCAATTAGAGGAATGTGATAGGTTAGTAAAAAATATATGTTTAGAATTTTTTGTAATAATTTTGGGAATTAGAATTAATTATTATTAGAGTTATGTTAATTGTTGTATAATATTTTGTAATAATTTTGGAAATTACGATTAGTAATTAGATTTTATAAAATATAATATATTTTTGCTCCGGTAATAATTATTTATTTATTGTTAGATATTTAATTGATATAAATATATTATTGTAGTTGAAGTTTTAATAAAGTGAAATTGTTAGTTAAATAAGAATTGGATTTATTTATTAGTTATTATTAATAGTAAGTTAGTATTTATTATGAGTGAAATAGAAATTATTACCCGGTAAATTATTTATGAATAAATAAATAAATAATTATGTAAGAAAAAATTGAATAAAAATTTAGGAAACAATTGACTAAAATATATAATATGAATAATGTAATACCCGGTCTAACCGAAATTAATTAAATAATAAGTTAAATAGGAGCGAATATGGTTGGAAGATTTGGCAATTGGAATTTGATGATTTAAATATGATATTTGGATTCAGTGAATTTTTTCGAGTCGGAAAACATAGTTTTCTGCGTAAAAGCGCGCAGTGGAATTTTGACCGGCAGTACCGGCTGAGACCTGTCTGGTACTGCGGCTGAAAAATTGATTATGAGTAAATAAGATTAAGAAATGAAGAATTATAATTAGGGGAGGTAGAAATATTTAAAGTGCGATTTAGAGTGCTAATCTTAAAGGTTTTGACCCAAAATTGGGCCAACGAACAAAAATAAGTGAACCAGGCCTAAGTGGGCCCAAGTCCCAACATATATAAACATTAGTTATGAGTATTTCAACTCATTTTACCCTAAAGAAAGGGTGTTGGGCACTGAAATGAGAAGAGAGAAGAGAAGAGAGAAAACCTAACTCTCTTTGACCTTCAAACCACCATAACTTGAGCTACGGAGCTCCGATTGACGAGCCGTTTGCGACCATGCATCACTCTTCTCATCCTCTACAATTTTATCTAAGTTTTGTGGTGAGTATTCCATTTATCTCTGTCCAATTTTCGAAATTCCCCACTGTTACACGTTTTTGGGTAGTTAGTGTTGAAATCTTGTGATTTTGGGTGTTTAGGGATACTCCAACATAGATTCTAAGTAGGTTCTACTCCTACTTCATATGGGCTGAGGTAAGAAGTGCTCAAACCCTTGTGATTTTTCATTTTTATGAGCCCTAAGTTGATGTATGTATGTGAAATTGGTTATGTTAGTGTATTTGGTGATTTTGATGCACAATTGAGAGGTTTGTGTTGCTTATGGAGCTTTAGTGAGGCTTGGAGTTAAGGGTTGGTGGAGACTTCCATAGAAGAGGCTCAATTGGTTTGGCTACAAGAGGTACGGTTTAAGTTTCATTTACGTACCGTGTGGTGTGATGAGAATTCCTAGGCTAGATGCCCCTAGGATTAAGTTTGGATTGTGTAAATGGCTGGTGCTAATATGCATAATTGGTACGTAATGTGAATTAATGATTGGATTGAGACTTGTGTGGCCTTGTATGCTTGGTCTATTGAGAATTTGATGTATTGGGTAATGAGTGTTGATTTGTGGTTTATGCATTTAAATTATGAAATTGGGCCGGAAGCCGTAAATCTTGGGCTGGAGGCCGGAAAGAGGTAAGGAAGATAAGTTGCTGTATGCATTGTATGATGACACAAGTGATTGGATGGATTTCAGATAATGAATATATGAATGATTGGGTTGGTTATTGAATAATAAGGTTTGAGGAGTTGAAGTGCGGAATTTGGTAATTTTGGGTGAAATTATATAGATGAGGTATGTTTGGTTTTGGTTGAGATATACTATGTGGTCATATATGTAATTATGATTATTGATGCCTTGATGGTATGATAATGCATGAGAGATATATATGTTGTGATATACACTTGAGGAATGATTAACATTAATTTGTGGGTGAAACCATGTGATAGAGAGTATGATATTGATTATGTATAATGATGATTGATTGAAAATAGTATTGTTGAAAATTGTAATGAGTAAGGATGTATGACATGTTAATGTGTTTGTAATTTAGCCATTTGTTTGAAATGGGTAAAAATGGTTATATGGCGGTTTTGTGAATTGTGGTAAGGTGTTAATGTATGAGTTGAGGAGGCTTGATGTTGATTTTGGTATATTTTGATTGATTTCAAAAAGGGTCGAAATTGGCATGCTTTGGTTGATTTTGAAAAGGGTTGAAAATGACTTGTTTTGTAAATGGCACTTTGTGGTTTTGTATGAAAATATAGTTTTTGGGCATACTTTGACGGAACATAACTTAGACTCTGGATCCCTGTTTTGTGCCAAACTCATTTAGAAATAAAATTGGATTCGGGATGTCCATGCCGTTTGAAGAACGGGCGAAAAACGATTTAAAATGAGAAAGTTATGTCCGTCAGAAGATTGGGGGTTGAATTTGTGAATTCTGCAGCTTTTAACTTAAAAATTTTTTAGCAGAATGACCCTCCACGCGAAGGCGCACTTGGCGCATACACGTCATTCTTCGAGAAGGCACCATCCACGCGTGCACGTAGTGTGCGCGGGCGCGTCGATGCGCTGCACCAAAGGCCCAGCTATTTTTCTGAGAGTTGTGCCAGAATTGTGCCAATTTTGTGCTTCGGGCGCAAAATGCACCCACGCGTACGCGTCGTTTGGCTATTTTTCAATCCACGCGTACGCGTGGGCGATGCATACGTATCAATGAAAATTGTGGCCATCCACGCGTGCGCGTGAAGGACGCGTACGCGTGGCCCTGTTTTCATGCCAAAGTTGATTTTTGAGTTTTAAAAGCCAAATCTCATACTTCTAAGCCTCCGATCTCACCCCTTATGTATTAAATCATTATGATATGCCTAGCAATGAGAAATTAGCTAGGGGATGTGGTAACTTGCGAATAAAGCAAGGGAAAAAGTTATGATCAATGATAATCAAAGATGATTATATGAGATATGGAGGATGACGATGGAAATATCGGTATGCCATGAACCGAAGGGCTATATTTATTGATAAATGGCTGGTTCTTGATTGAACCATGAGCCGGATGGCTGAGTTATTGCCGGGTTATGGCAAAGCCATTATTGATTATGACTGAGTATAAATGCATAAATGATTAATGAATGACTGTGTTAAATGGATAATAATGGAAAATGTTGAAATGTGATGTGTGACCCCGGGTAGTTGGCAGTGGCATTGTCCACTTGCTCCGAGTATGAGACGGGAAAGGATGTTTATGATAAATGAGTTTAATTATGGAGTTTTGAATGAATGTATTTGTGATACCTGGGTAGTAGTAAGGGTGGTGGTTCATCCTGCTTGCTCCAGGTTAATGTTTGAGATTTGATAACAATGATAATTGCTTTTAAACTGAACGAATGTATGTTTTGATATCCTGGGTAGTAGCAAGGGTTGTGGTTCGTCCCACTTGCTCCAGGTCAGAGATTGTGACGCCTGGGTAGTAGCGGCAGTAGTGGTGAATCCACTCACTCCAGGTTGAGCTTTTAAACAACCGCCTGGGTAGTAGCCGCAGTAGTAGCAAGGGGGTTGTAGCTCAAACCTACTTGCTTCGCAAGGGGTGTTTCTGTCCTGTGGTTAGCTACCAGGACATGTCGGGTTGGCTATATAACCGACAGATGATATCATCAGCCATAGGGCAGGAATACATCATTTGCATATGTTTGAATTGTTTGGGTTTGTCTATTTATTTTGGATTTCTACATCATATATGCTATGTTACCTGATTATGTGCTACTTGTTCTACTTTTACCTTATTTGTGTATTACTTGCCTGTATTGCTTATGTGTTTACAATTGAGAGGCCCTTCATACTGGTGTCGGTGGATGTTGAGGGCTGTTCTTGACGAGATAATTTGAGTTCCCTGGGTAGACACAGTGATGTGGTTTCACTAGCTCCAGGTGAGGGTATGATGTATTGATACAGAATTACTGAGGTAGAACAACTGGTGATGGTTTTGCTTATGATTATGAGTCTGATTCGTGGAAGAGTCAGCGAGTTGGGAAACATGTGAAACATGAATTAGATTTAGCACTCCCTTATTACAGTTGCCTATTCATGGATTAGCGAGAACCTAGGATGGATAATTGGTGAAGAAGTTTAGGATGCTTAGTGAGTTTTTATTGCAGTGCATTGTATTTATTTGGCATTTTTACCGTACTGGGAACCCATGGGCCCGGGGTTCTCATTCCGTATATATCTCTTGTTTTTTCAGATACAGATCTAGATGCTCAAAAGTGAGTTGTGGGTCGTCTGAGAGACGGCGAAGATCCTTATTTTCTCTACTTTGTGTTTTGCTTAGAATCTCTCCACCTTTATTTTGAAAAGATTATATTATGTATTGAACTCTTTTGAACTTTCCTATAGAGGCTCTCATGTCTCCTTTGGGAGAGATTAAGATATACTGTTATTAACTACTTTTATATTGTACCCTAGCCGACCTAAACTTCGCGGGTCGCGATTAGTGGCTATTTACTTAGGTTATATATATATATATATATATATATATATATATATATATATATATATATATATATATATATATATATATATATATCTGTTATCTATCTCTTAATCTCCTTTATGCCTTGTCCGTATATTGCTTTCGACTTCACGGTTTATCTTTTTGTTGTCAAAACATGATTGATACGTATTTGCGATTTTATTTATACTCTTTTTAGGCTTCTCAATTAATACTACTTCCGAAATTACCTATATTTATATATTAAAAATCCACCTGAGAGTCATACCACCGTAGTATCATTGACTTATGACTCGAGCATAAGGATTTGAATATTAGGGTGTTACATTATGGTATCAGAGCAGTTCATCCTCGTGAGTCTGAGAGATGGAACTGCTTATGTTTCAATGCATACTCTGAGTCTGTGCCTGTGCTAGTTAGGGTATCTAACTGATACATCTAGCATGAAGTCCATGAGTGTACCTTTGGTACTTTGAAGCACTATACTTCCGATATTGAGACTGATCAACTTGATATCAATTTTTTGGTGTGTATAGGAACCAGATGGTGCCTCGTGGACCCGATCGGGGACGTGAGAGAGATCGTACTAGTACACAGGAATCGGAAATCAACTCAAATAACCGGTAAACCTTATGGCGGCGTTGGAGAATATGGCTGCTGCTATGCAGGCCACCGCGGAGGCTCTTGGGCAACAGATAAACAATAATGGTAATGACGGAAGGAAAGCTCAGGGCCCGATGACACTGACAACTTTCTTAAAGGTTAATCCACTTAAGTTCAAGGGGAACCACCAATCCAACTGAAGCCGATACCTGATTTCAGGCTATGGAGCGAGCACTGCAAGCGCAGTTTGTACCCGAGGTGCAGTGTATTGAATTTGCTACCTATCTGCTTATTGGGGAAGCATCACATTGGTAGCAAGAGGCCCGACACCTCCTGCAGCGGGTGGATGATCCTATCACTTGGAATGCCTTCCAGGTGGAATTCTATAAAAAGTACTTTCCGAATTCCACCAGGACAGCCAAGGAATTGGAGTTACTGCAGCTGAAGTAAGGTGCTATGTCCGTATCTGAGTATACAGACAAATTTGAGGAGCTATTCAGGTTTTTCCGCATGTGTCAGGGAGCTCCGGGAGACTTCGAGGAATGGAAATGCATTAAGTATAAAGGAGGGCTCCGGAGCGACATCTTAAGTTCAGTGGGACCAATGGAGATCCGAACTTTTTCAGAGTTGGTGAATAAGAGCAGAATTGCTGAAGATTGTGCGAAAAAGAGGGCTGCAGAGAAAGGAAGTCATAGAGAGCACAACCAAGGATTCGCACCAAAGGGTCGAGAGTTTAAGGGGAGAGGATACGTACAACACTTTTCCCAATGACGAAATAACTTTGCGACGAGTGAGGAGTCCCAAAGAAATGGTAAGGGAAAACGGGCAACGGCTGCTTTTGATGTTTTGAGCTGTCAGAGATGTGGAAGTCATCACCCAAATAGGCCGTGCCGATTGGGGTTAGGTGAATGTTACAAGTGCGGGTTACCAGGGCATGTATCAAGAAATTGCCAACAATGAGAGAATCAGGATGCGGGCCGATTGCGACAATAAGATTGAGGTAATTGCAATAATCAGGCTTAAAGGACTGTGTGTGATTTTATAATACTGCCTGTACAGTAAAACTGGGAATGTTGAGCTTAATATTAGACTTAGAAGCAAACCAGATAGTCCGAGTAAGGATTTGCCTTAATACAAATGGATAAATGCCTGTGATATAAACGATTTTATGTTGAGAATGATGTGTTGTGTTTGTTATGTAGTTGGTTGATTTCTGGATTTTTGGTGAAACGGATTGAACCCGTGACTTTTAGTTCCTTTGATTTAAATAGATAAGGAATGGTCCTAAATGATGGATTTGGAAACGTTGATTTGAAATGCCAGTCATGCTAAGTTGTGGTTGAGTACTTGAGGAAGTAAGTGATAGAGCTAATACTAGACGAGAGTTCAGAATAAAGCAGCAGAAACTTGCGGAAGCAGTAACACAGGATAGATACGAATAGGAGCTGTAAAAGTTTACTATAATATCTTAAGTTTGAATACTAGAAGGGTTAAGCGGGTTACTGCAAGTAATGATCCCCAAATAGTTGGAATTGATTGTAGTTGCGAGCTTTGATGGTTCTAAAGCGGATGAGAAAATTATCATTGATGCATAATTGGATTTAGATGATGAGAGAGTGCAAGTTGTCGTATTTGAGAGATGAGTACTATGATGTTTGATCATAGTAACCTTGGATTTAGATTGAGATTTATAATGATTGGTTTTGAAAGACGAACGTGAAAACCATTAAATTGAATTGCTGATGTGGTACTGAGATTAGTTTGAGGGAACCCGTGACGGGTGGTAAACTCCAGTTTTTAGGAAAGGTGCTGTCAATTTTTCCCAAGAATTTGAAAGAGTGTTGGTTATAGTTTCGAG
This sequence comes from Arachis hypogaea, assembly GCF_003086295.3. NCBI lineage: Eukaryota > Viridiplantae > Streptophyta > Magnoliopsida > Fabales > Fabaceae > Arachis > Arachis hypogaea. Next base: position 95,427,325 of record NC_092045.1, read on the forward strand.
AAGGACCTTTGATTTGAATAACTTTAACAAAAGAGATGTGTTTCAAATGCTTTTATAGATTATTAAAAGAAAGCCGGATTCTTATGATTTTGTTAGCTTGTTATTCCAAACTCATTTGATTTCTAGAAATGAAAGGGGTTTTTGATTGATGAGTCAGAGACTTTATAACAGCAAGTCATATAGAAATTCGAGGGTTTGAGAATAAGAAAGTAAGTTTGGAGGTTATGCTTGGAGTTGAACTATGATTAGAGGAATTGGCTTGGCAGAGAAAGAGGATAGTGATGGAGTATGATTAAGGTGTGGTGATAATCTTTGATTGATTATAGTGATGTGGGATGATGGCTATGATTAACGATGATGGCAATATTATTGATGACATGATTTGAGATTTAATAGGGTGAGGGTTGATGAGACGATAAAAGTAAGGAACGAGGCTATTGGTCGGCATTGAACGAATGACCGAGATCCTCGGAGATAGAGAAATTAGAGCGCGGCAACAGAAGCGCGCAGAGTAAAAGGACCTTGGAATTGTTATGCGTTGGATATAAAGGCACACTACGCGTGCGTACTCGTAGTGATAGATGAAATTTTCGAGGACAAAAATTTCTGTTAGGGGGTAGAATGTAATACCCGGTCAAACCGAAATTAATTAAATAATAAGTTAAATAGGAGCGAATATGGTTGGAAGATTTGGCAATTGGAATTTGATGATTTAAATATGATGTTTGGATTCAGTGAATTTTTTCGAGTCAGAAAACATAGTTTTCTGCGTAAAAGTGCGCAGTGGAATTTTGACCGGCAGTACCGGTTGAGACCTATCTGGTACTGCAGCTGAGAAAATTGATTATGTGTAAATAAGTTTGAGAATGAGGAATTATAATTAGGGGAGGTAGAAATATTTAAAGTGCGATTTAGAGCGCTAATCTTAAAGGTTTTAGCCCAAAATTGGGCCAACGGACAAAAATAAGTGAACCGGGCCTAAGTGGGCCCAAGACCCAACATATATAAACATTAGTTATGAGCACTTCAGCTCATTTTGCCCTAAAGAAGGGGTGTTGGGCGCTGAATTGACAAGAGAGAAGAGAAGAGATAAAACTTAACTCTCTTTCACCTTCAAACCATCTTAACTTGAGCTACGGAGCTCCGATTGATGAGCCGTTTACGGCCACGCGTCACTCTTTTCATCATCTACAATTATATCTAAGTTTTGTGGTGAGTATTTCATTCATCTCTGCCCAATTTTCGAAAGTCCCCACTATTACACGTTTTTGGGTAGTTAGTGTTGAAATCTTGTGATTTTGGGTGTTTAGGGATACTCCAACATGGATTCTAAGTGGGTTCTACCCCTACTTCATATGGGCTGAGGTAAGAAGTGCTTAAATCCTTGTGATTTGTCATTTTTATGAGCCCTAGGTTGATGTATGTATGTGAAATTGGTTATATTAGTGTATTTGGTGATTTTAATGCACAATTGGGAAGTTGGTGTTGCTTGTGGAGCTTTGGTGAGGCTTGGACCTAAGGGTTGGTGGAGACTTCCATAGAAGATGCTCAATTGGTTTGGCTGCAAGAGGTACGGTTTAAGTTTTATTTAAGTACCATGTGGTGTGATGAGAATTGCTAGGCTAGATGCCCCTAGGATTAAGTTTGGATTGTGTAAATGGTTGGTGCTAATATGCATAGTTGGTACGTAATATGAATTAATGATTGGGTGGAGAATTGTGTGGCCTTGTATTCTTAGTGTATTGAGAATTTGATGTATTGGGTAATGAGTGTTGATTTGTGGTTTATGCATTTAAATTGTGAAATTAGGCCGGAGGCCGTGAATCTTGGGCCGAAAGCCAGAAAGAGGTAAGAAAGGTAAGTTGATGTGTGCATTGTATGATGACACAAGTGATTAGATGAATTTCAGATAATAAATATATGAATGATTGGGTTATTTATTGAATAATAAGGTTTGAGGAGTTGAAGTGTGGAATTTGGTAATTTTTGGTGAAATTATATAGATGAGGTATGTTTGGTTTTGGTTGAGATATATTATGTGGTCATATATGTGATTATGATTATTGATTCATTGATGGTATGATGATGCATGAGAGATATGTATGTTGTGATATACGCTTGAGAAATGATTAAGGTTAATTTGTGGGTGAAACCATGTGCTAGTGAGTATGATATTGATTATGTATAATGATGATTGATTGGAAATAATATTGTTGGAAATTGAGATGAGTAAGGATGTATGACATGTTAATGCATTTGTAATTTAGCCATTTGTTTGAAATGGGTAAAAATGGTTATATGGCGGTTTTGTGAATTGTGGTAAGGTGTTAATGCATGAGTTGAGGAGGCTTGATGTTGATTTTGGTATATTTTGATTGATTTCAAAAAGGGTCAAAATTGGCATGCTTTGGTTGATTTTGAAAAGGGTTGAAAATGGCTTGTTTTGTAAATGGCACTTTGTGGTTTTGTATGAAAATATGGTTTTTGGGCATACTTTGATGGAACATAACTTGGACTCCAGATCCCTGTTTTGTGCCAAAATTGTTTAGAAATAAAATTGGATCCGGGATGTCCATGCTATTTGAAGAACGGGCAAAAAACGATTTAAAATGAGAAAGTTATGTCCGTCGAAAATTGGGGGTTGAATCTGTGAATTCTGCAGCTTTTAACTTAGAAAATTTTTAGCAGAATGACCATCTGCGTGTAGGCACACTTGGCGCGTACGCGTCGTTCTTCGAGATCGCACCATCCATGCGTGCGCGTAGTGTGCGCGGGTGCATCGATGCGTTGCACCAAAGGCCCAGCTATTTTCCCGAGAGTTGTGCCAGAATTGTGCCAATTTTGTGCTTGGGGCGCAAAATGCACCCACGCGTACGTGTGGCTGATGCGTGCGCGTCGTTTGGCTATTTTTCAATCCACGCATACGCGTGGGCGACGCATATGCATCGATGAACATTGTGGCCATTCACGCGTGCACGTGGAGGACGCGTACGCATGGCCCTGTTTTCATGCGAAAGTTGATTTTTGAGTTTTAGAAGCCAAATTTCATACTTCTAAGCCTCCGATCTCACCTCTTATGTATTAAATCATTATGATATGCCTAGCAATGAGAAAGGAACTAGGGGATGTGGTAACTTGCGAATGAAGCAAGGAAAAAAGTTATGATCAATGATGATCAAAGATGATTATATGAGATATGGAGGATGACGGTGGAAGTACCGTGTATGCCATGAGCCGAAGGGCTATATTTATTATTAAATGGCTGGTTCTTGATTGAACCATGAGCCGGATGGCTGAGTTATTTCCGGGATACGACAAAGCCATTATTAATTATGGCTGAGTATAAATGCATATATGATTAATGCATGAATGTGTTAAATGGATAATAATGAAAAATGTTGAAATGTGATGTGTGACCCCGGATAGTAGGCAGTGGCGTTGTCCACTTGCTCCGGGTATGATACGGAAAAGGATGTTTATGATAAATGAGTTTAATTAGGAAGTTTTGAATGAATGTATTTGTGATACCTGGGTAGTAGTAAGGGTGGTGGTTCATCCCGCTTGCTCCAGGTTAATGTTTGAGATTTGATAACAATGATGATTGCTTCTAAACTGAACGAATGTATGTTTTGAGATCCTGGGTAGTAGTAAGGGTTGTGATTCGTCCCACTTATTCCAGGTCAGAGATTGTGACGCCTGGGTAGTAGCGGCAGTAGTGGTGAATCCACTCGCTCCAGGTTGAGCTTTTAAACACCCGCCTGGGTAGTAGCCACAGTAGTGGTTATTCCACTGGCTCTAGGTTAAGCGGGTAGTAGCAAGGGGGTTGTAGCTCAAACCTACTTGCTTTACAAGGGGTGTTTCTGTCCAATGGTTAGCTACCAGGACATGTCGGGTTAGCTATATAACCGATATATGATATCATCAGCCATAGGGCAGGCATACATCATTTGCATATGTTTGAATTGTTTGGGTTTGCCTATTTGTTTTGGATTTCTACATCATATATGCTATGTTACCTGATTATGTGCTACTTGTTCTACTTGTATCTTATTTGTGTATTACTTACCTGTATTGCTTGTGTTTGTACAATTGAGAGGCCCCTCATGCTAGTGTCGGTGGATGTTGAGAGCTGTTCTTGACGAGATAATTTGAGCTCCCTGGGTAGACGCAGTGATGTGGTTTCACTAGCTCCAAGTGAGAGTATGATGTATTGATACAGAATTGCTGAGGTAGAACAACTGGTGATGGTTTTGCTTATGATTATGAGTCTGATTTGTGGAAGAGTCAGCGAGTTGGAAAACATGTGAAATATGAATTAGATTTAGCACTCCCTTATTACAATTGCCTATTCATGGATTAGCGAGAACCTATGATGGATAATTGGTGAAGAAGTTTAGGATGCTTAGTGAGTTTTTATTGCAGTGCATTGTATTTATTTGACACTTTTACCGTACTGGGAACCCATGAGCCCGGGGTTCTCATTCCGTATATATCTCTTGTTTTTTCAAATACAGATCCAAATGCTCAGAAGTGAGTTGTAGGTCGTCTGAGAGACGGCGAAGATCCTTATTTTCTCTACTTTGTGTTTTGCTTAGAATCTCTCCACCTTTGTTTTGAAAAGATTATATTATGTATTGAACTCTTTTGAACTTGCCTATAAAGGCTCTCATGTCTCCTTTGGGAGAGATTAGGATATACTGTTGTCAACTACTTTCATACTGTACCCTAGCCGGCCTAAACTTCGCGGGTCACGACTAGTGGCTATTTACTTAGGTTATATATATATCTATCTGTTATCTATCTCTTAATCTCCTTTATGCCTTGTCTGTATATCGCTTTCGGCTTCACGGTTTATCTTTTTGTTGTCAAAACGTGAGTGATACGTCTTCGCGATTTTATTTATACTCTTTTCAGGCTTCTCGATTAATACTACTTCCAAAATTACCTATATTTATATATTAAAAATCCACCTGAGAATCGTACCACCGTAGTATCATTGACTTATGGCTCGAGCATAAAGATTTGAATATTAGGGTGTTACAAATAATAATATCATAATTTTCAAAAATTAAAAATTATTTAAAATAATTTCTAGTATTATTAATAATTTAGAAGTTAAATTATTATTATTCTGGAATTTAGTAAACTGGATTTAGTAATATCAATTGTTTTTTGGTATTTTCAATAATTAATGATAGTTGTTAGGTATTTAATTAATATATTTTGTGTAGTTAAATGTGAAAATTTTTAATAATGATAGTTAATTAATTGGTAGGTTAGTTGTCTTTATGCATACATGCTAGTTACTAAATTAGCTAATTAATAGTAAATTTAGCATTAGTTTAATAAATTAGTTACTATTATTAGAAAATTATTAACTTTTAGTAGTAAATTAATAATTAATAATGATTTGACTAATAGTTTGTTATGTTTTTGTAGAGTTCACAAAATTTGATATGTAACCAGCTACTGCCTCCGGATCGGTACAATCATAGTGTGGAGGAGCATTTACAGTTTACTAATTTTTATCGTGTTTTCCAGATTGGAATAGTTCAATATCAGAAAGCACGGGTAAATGCTGTAGTCGAGAGGTGGCACTCAGACACACACATTTCACCTTCCGGTTGGTGAGTGTTTTATGACACTAGAAGATGTGGCTGTTATTCTTGGTCTTCTGATAAACGGTCTTCCAGTGACAGGAGTGACTATTAGTAGTTTTAAAGGCTTAAAGGCTGAGTGTTTGCACCAATTTGAGGTTGCACTGAGAAAGTCAGACTGTAGAGGAAGCTTCATAAAATTGACGTGGATTCGGGATTTAAAAGAATGTTTACAGTTGATTGGCAAAAATAGTATTCAGAGGTACGTAAAGTGCCATATTATGTCGTTATTTGGTACGATCCTGTTTGGAGATAAGTCTGGGGCATCTGTGCACTGGAAGTTTCTGCCTTTGCTTCGTGATTTTAGCAGTATCGGACAGTATAATTGGGGATCGGCATGCGTAGCACACTTGTACAGGGCATTATGCAGGGCATCTCGTATTGACTACACGGAAATCGATGGTCCACTAACACTTTTGCTAGCTTGGGCTTGGATTCGTCTACCATATCTTGCGCTAATTCCTAGGGAACGTCGTAGTTTTTCGCTTGCTAACAGGTAACATTATCGACTTACATCGTGTCTTCATATTTAGAATCCAATTTTGTTAATGAAATAAACCATATTAGGTGGCGTAACTGGGAGCGTAGAGACCGACGCTATAGATATCTTAGTCTTGCTCACTTTAAGAAGTTATTAGATGATCTTCAGGAAGGCCAGGTGTGTTTTCAGTAAAGAAGTATTTGTTTCGGGTTTAGTCTTATTATTTTTCAGATTGTAATCATATGTTTCTTTTATTGTGTGCAGTTTGTGTGAATTGCCTATGGTGTTGATCGTATTGAGCCAAACATGATTTCTGCAGACATCTACATGCACTCAATTGTGTGGAGCACTACGGTGCCATTTGTATCATTTGAATGCATTGAATGGCATGCAACCGATAGATTTAGGCGATAGTTTGGTTTCATTCAGGGAGTTCCTCATCAGGAACGGAGTCTAAACAAGGCACACGAGAAAGTCTTGACTGGTCCTAAGAATCTTGACTGGGCCACAGCCACGACTCATTCATTTTGGGTGATGCAGTGGACAAATAGGTATAATCACGTTCTTACTAAGCTTCCCATGCCTCCATAACATCCCTTAGAGATTTACATGTACTGGTACCGTACAAAATATGGCAACCACTTGAACTTGTCGGATCTTATGGTGCAAGAGAATGATGAGGGCAACCAGTTAGGGATGATGACAATCAAGAGTAGGAGCCACAGTCACTGCCACCTCCACCTCCACCTCCACAAGAACAACCACAGTCCTCGGTTCCATATGTACCTCAAACACAGTTTACCCCGTCATACCCATTACATCAGCAGTATTTGAGTACTCCACAATTTGACGTAGGAGACGGAGCTTCATTTAGCCAGTTACTTGGGTTCATGGCTGTAAATCCAAGCCAATCACAATCTAGCCATCAGCCTGATACAATGACGAGTAGGTATTCCTTGGACACTAGGCATCTATGCCGCATTTCCTCAGGTACTTCTAGAGGGTTAGTATTTGGAGACTGTAGTAGGAGTGATTGTGGTCGAGGAATTCTCAATAGCCAAAACCCATGACATATTTCAATGGGTCTAATTGAAGAAAATGCTAAGGTAATTGAGCAAAAGACTGATGACTATCTAGTAGATGTACTAGATGATGAGGATGACGAGGAGGATGAAAATGAGGATGTGGATGAGGATGAAGAATCCCACAATGATGAGTCTGATCATGCAGGTCCTAGTACATGTTTACTTTTTTGTCAATTGATTATATTATATTCATATTTGGATCTTCTGTTGTTTGATTATATTATATACATATTTGGTGGAGGATATGTTGTTTGATTATATTACATTTATGTTTAGATGGTCTATTTAATTAAATTATATACAGGTGAAGCATGAACTCCAGATCAGACAGGCAAAGACTACAATCTTAGAGTTGGTCCGCCACGTCATAACGCTAACCGATTCACCCCGTTCATGTTCAAAAGGGCCACCAAGAAATGCAAGAGTTTTGTGAAAGATGTAAAGTGGGCAATGAGAAAATAGTTGTGTACTTAATATTTTCTATGTATCATTTAACTTTTCTATGTATCATTACTATGCATGTCATAGAGTACTTGGATAAGTTATAAAGTTTCAAATATCGTAGAGTGTTTGGGTAAAATATAAAGTCGCAAATGTCATAGAGTAATTTGATAAAATTACAATGTTTCAAATATCATAGAGTTTTTGGATAACATATAAAGTCGTAAATGTCATAGAGTACTTGGATGAAATGTAAAATATATAACTCTACTGAGTATTATTGCCGGCACTTGCACCACCTGACTGACGGTGTAAAATCCCTATAATATCCTTATTCTTCTTTTTTCCCAAACCAAACCCTAACCCTAAATTACTAAACAAATCCCACACATTCATTCTCTCCCACACACCCCCTTCCAACGGACAGTGAGAACAAAAGAGAGAAAGAGGGAAGAGAGGGAGAGCGATAGAGGAAGGAAGAAGAGAAGAGGGGAAGAGAGAGGCAGTGCCGGTGGGAGTCACTACCACCGCCATCGTTGTGCTTGAGAGGAACCTGAGGAGTGAGAGAGGGAGAGAGCATGTGATGGCCAGAAAGAGGGCAGTGCCACTGTTGGGGCTGTTGCGGTGGTTACCATCGTCACTGAAGGAGCTCGTCGCTAAGCTGCTGTGTCGGCAACAAAGGAGAGCTCGTTGGAAAGCTGCTGTTCTGTCTGGTCGTGCTCTATCCTCCATTCTTCCTTCACTGGAGCCTTTCGCCACTACCCTTGCCCTTTTGAAAATGCCGTAGGAATCACTTCGCACCTCTGTCAGTTCTGTTTCACTGCCGTTCTAGCCTGGTTAGTGGTTGCTTGTTCTATTTTGTTTCTGTCACTGTTTTACCACTGTCGTTGATGTTGTTATAATTGCTCTGTCTTTAGTTGTTGTTGTTGCGTGCCATTAGCTTGTTGCTTCTGTTATGTTGTTCCCATTTGCCATTCTGTCTAGCTGTCGGAGTTGTCGCTTCCCCAGTCCAAAATTTGCGCTCTTTCATACCCTTTAGTTTGGCACTCCGGGTTTATTCTCTTCGGTCCCTTGGGACCATGTTTTGAGTAGGCTTTACATTTATAACCATTAACTTTTTGGTATATTCTATTATGAGTTTCTAATTATTTATAAAACTATTGTTGAAGAACTTTGATTTGATTAGAATAATTGATTTATTATAGTTGAAAAAATATTTTTATGAAGCTCATTCCTTAGAAATTTTACAAGAGACTATATAAATATTTGATGAAGCTTTATATTATTTTAGAATATTTGATTTTACTCGAATATATACTTTTGAAGCATTGAGGTATTTGTTAGTACTCACTGACTTTGAAATTGTGAAATGTGTTTGAAATTACTTATGATTGAAGAAGGTATGATTAGAAAAGATTTCTTATGAGAACGTATTATCTGATTTGATTCGATACGTATATATTTTAAAGATTGAAGATTTATTATATTTGAAATTATATGTTTTGAATTGGTTTGGGAGACTCATATTAGAAAACCGTAGTTAACGGCAGTTATGACGTTAACTTAGATGCATCTAACTCAAACTCCAGCTAGCAGGGGTGTTGCTAGCCTAGTGTGTAGGCCACACGTTAGATTTGTTATTCTGTTAGGACACAAAAGAGGAAAGGGATACCCATAGAGATGAAGCTGCAAAGTGTGGACTTTTGATTTGATTTCTGTACGAGAACTCCCTTATTGATTCACTTATTTATATAAATTATTATTTTTTAAATAAATTATTTTTATGATAATGTTTATATGGTCTCATGTGGATTATAGATGTACTGTCTGGTAACTGAGTTGCAAAACTCATTCCGTTTTTCTAAAAATATTTTTCAGGAATAAATACTTGAATGTGTGAGCCTTTCTATTCAAGAGTAATTATCTGCAATTGGTACTTCATTTTTGTTGAGTTCCTAGACGTCATATGCTCCATATGTCACAGGCAAGATCTATCCATATTTATTTATTTTATCTTTGGTTAAAAGTATATAATTATTCATTTTAGAAACTGTAAATTTATTCAAAACATTTGTAACCTTTTTTATTATCTTATATTTGAATCTGTTAGGCTTACTAGGGGATAATTTTCCTGAGCACCAGTCATGGCTCATTTTGGGCCATGACAGACGGCATATACTAAGGTTGTAGCCCTCGGCCCAACATTGGCTACATCGCCTAGGACCACGTAACATTTGCGTGTCCATCTCGTTCAAGAAATGCGTCATCCTTGGGCGACCTTTGGTAACTTGTTTCAGGAATGAATTTGGTACGAATCGAGGCCCGTTGTAAGCAGGCCATGTAGTAGGATTCCCCAATGGCCTAAACCTGGCTCGGTAAACCCTTCGAACTTGGTTCATTTTATAAACATCATGAACATACACTTGCCAATCTAGCCATTGATTCGCACAATATGTAAACACATTTCGACATAGAATTCGGTCTACCTGGGACTCGCCACAGTCTCATTGTTGTTGATAGAGGTCGACGACATACTCCATTCCACTTGGCATCTCAGGCACTTCAAAGACTTCATTCTGTTTGTCCAAACAATTAACTTGGATGTTTCCTAATGCAAGTTGATTTGCATGCAATTTTGAGGTCACAAGCTCATAAAAAACAAAGTTGATTTGCATGCAATTTTGAGGTCACAAGCTCATAAAAAACATGTCCAGCATTAATCCGAGCCTTTGCTTTGGCTCTTTTTCGGGTGAACAACTCATTAAGCATGTCAAATGTTGCTTTGAAAAGTGCAACGATAGGGAGATTGTGTGCATCCTTCAAAACTGAGTTGATTCATTCCACTAGGTTCATGGTCACGTGACCCCATCGATAACCACCATTGAATGTCAACGCATACTGTTCGTAGGGAATTTGGTTTAACCAGTTAGTGTTCTCGTAAACACTGGTAACACATGTCGTACTCGCAAGCCATCCTCGAATATCCTGTGCAATAAGAAAAAACAAAGAGAAAAAAAAGTAAATGAGAAACACTGTTTGAAGTTAACCCTGTTAATAATGAAATTTGACATACTCAACGTTACCTATATTGAGGACAAGCTTTTGCAGGTATGGTGCCTTGAACTTTCTCAAAAAATTGGACTTTATATGCCTGATGCAAAATATATGGAAAGCTCTAGGAGGAGACCAAGCTCTGTTACTTTGGGCAATAGCTGCATTGATGGATTCGTGTAGGTCAGATATCAGTCCCACACCATCCTGAGTGACCACATGTTGTCGCAGGTTACTAAAAAAAAGTGTCACGCATCAGAAGTCTCTCCCTTCACAATAGCAAATGCAATTGGGACGATGTTGTTGTTACCATCCTGTGAAACTACAACCAACAAACAACCCTTATACTTTCCGTACAATTGAGTCCCATCTACCTGGACAACTAGTTTACAATATCTGAATGCTCTAATGTAGGGGTAATAACTCCAGAAGACTCGATATAATACCCAGATATCACTTACTAAGTCATCGTCTTGTGGTGCACGAATTTGTGATTCGCACAACTAACCAGCAAGTGCACTGGGTCGTCCAAGTAATACCTTACGTGAGTAAGGGTCGATCCCACGGAGATTATCGGTTTGAAGCAATCAATGTTTATTTTATTAATCTTAGTCAGGAGGTCAATAAGGTTATTTGGATTTAATTGTAAGAAGTCAAAGTAATTAAAATTATTAGAAAAATAATGGAGAATAATAGTGTTACTTGTTGTGCAGCGATGAGAAATATGTTGGAGTTTTGGAGATGCTTTGTCCTCTAAATTTCTGCAATGTAATATTTAACTCAATTGTTTGTAAAGCACGTCTACGGCAAGCTGTATGTAGGGTGTCACCATTGTCAGTGGCTACTTCCCATCCTCTCAGTGAAAACGTTCCTATGCTCTGTCACAGCACGGCTAATCATCTGTCAGTTCTCAATCAGGTTGGAGTAGAATCCATTGATTCTTTTGCGTCTGTCACTAACGCCCAGCCTTCAGAAGTTTGAAGCTCGTCACAGTCATTCAATCCCAGAATCCTACTCGGAATACCACAGACAAGGTTTAGACTTTCCGGATTCTCATGAATGCCGCCATCAATCCGGCTTATACCGCGAAGATTCTGATTAAAGAATCTAAGAGAAGTTCATTCAGTCTGATGTAGAACGGAGGTGTTTGTCAGGCACACGTTCATAGATTGAGGGAGGTGATGAGTGTCACGGATCATCACCTCTTTCACAATTAAGCGCGAATAAACATCTTAGATCGGACCATACACACGTTTGAATGAAATAGAAACAATTGCATTAATTCATCGAGACGCTGCAGAGCTCCTCACCCCCAACAATGGAGTTTAGAGACTCATGCCGTCAAAAAGTATGTAATTCAGATCTGAAAATGTCATGAGGTACAAGATAAGTCTCTAAAAGTTGTTTAAATAGTAAACTAGTAACCTAGGTTTACAGAAAATGAGTAAACTAAGATAATTGGTGCAGAAATCCACTTCTGGGGCCCACTTGGTGTGTGCTGGGGCTGAGACTAAAGCTATCCACGAGTAGAGGCCTTTCTTGGTGTTAAACTCCAGGTTATGACGTGTTTTGGGCGTTCAACTCCGGATCATGACGTTTTTCTGGCGTTTAACTCTAGACAGCAGCATGAACTTGGCGTTCAACGCCAAGTTACGTCATCTATCTTCGCGCAAAGTATGAACTATTATATATTGCTGGAAAGCCCTGAATGTCTACTTTCCAACGCCGTTGAGAGCGCGCCAATTGGACTCCTGTAGCTCCATAAAATCCATTCCGAGTGTAGGGAGGTCAGGATCCAACAACATCAGCAGTCCTTTTTCAGCCTAAGTCAGATTTTTGCTCAACTCCCTCAATTTCAGCCAGAAAATACCTGAAATCACAGAAAAATACACACACTCATAGTAAAGTCCAGAAATATGATTTTTTTCCTAAAAACTAATATTATTCTACTAAAAACTAACTGAAACATGCTAAAATCTACATGAAATTACTCCCAAAAAGCGTATAAAATATCCGCTCATCACAACACCAAACTTAAACTGTTGCTTGTCCTCAAGCAACTAGATAAGTAAAATAGGTTTTAACAGAAATTAAGAAGTAATAATATTTTAGAGTTTTAAATGAAGCTCAGATTCTTATTAGATGAGCGGGGCTTGTAGCTTTTTGTCTCTGAACAGTTTTGGCATCTCCCTGTATCTTTTGAATTTCAGAATGATTGGCATCCTTAGGAACTCAGAAGTCAGATAGTATTATTGACTCTCCTAGTGTAGTATGTTGATTCTTGAACACAGTTATTTTATGAGTCTTGGCTGTGGCCCTAAGCACTTTGTTTTCCAGTATTACCACCAGATACATAAATGCCACAGACACATGACTAGGTGAACCTTTTCAGATTGTGACTTAGCTTTGCTAAAGTCCCCAGTCAGAGGTATCCAGAGCTCTTAAGCACACTCTGTTTGCCTTGGATCACGACTTTAACCACTTAGTCTCAAGTTTGTAACTTGAACCTGCATGCCACAAGCACATGGTTAGGGACAGCTTGGTTTAGCTGCTTAGGCCTGGATTTTATTTCCTTAGGCCCTCCTATCCATTGATGCTCAAAGCCTTGGATCCTTTTTACTCTTGCCTAGGGCTCATGGCTTGTTTTTTTTTTTGACTGCTTTTTCTTGCTTCAAGAATCAATTTCATGATTTTTCAGATCATCAATAATATTTTTCGTGTTCCTCATTCTTTCAGGAGCCAATATTCATCAAATTCAAAGTACAAATTATGCACTGTTCAAGCATTCATTCAGAGAACAAAAAGTATTGCCACCACAAATAATTAATTATAACTTTTATTATTGAGAACTCGAAAAATATAGATTACTTCTTTATTCTAAAAAAAACTACTACTTTATTCATGCCTGATGATGATAAGAAAAATAAATTATAGCTTAATTGGAAATAAAATCAAAATAGACATCCTAATTACTACTAAATATCTCCTAAGGTGAATTTCTATAATAATACTATCACTAAGCTAAAGCAGAAAAATTGGAACTCAGCAACCTGTTGTTTTGAGGAGTAGGTGTTCCTCTAATCTGTGGGGTGTTGTTCAAGGATTAATTTTTGGCGCTTCAGCTCCCTTAGATCACGCCCTTGCTCTTCCTGTTCCTTGAGCAGTTTGTAAAGCATGCTACTTTGATTACTCTGTTCTTCCTTTATTTGATCCATAACTTCTTGTAATTTGGAAATAGAAGCCTCAAGATGTTCCCAATATTCGAATTGGGGCAGTTCTGGGAGGGCTTCTTGTGCTCTCCTTTTGGTTGAATCATCTTGTTGCTGTTGTCTGACCATTGATATTCCAGTAATGGGCTTTTCAATTAGGATATATTTAGTTATTCCCATCTTTACTCCAGCATCTTTGCAAAGCATAGAAATTAAGCTTGGATAAGCCAATCTGGCGTCCTTAGAATTCCTGTTTGCTATTTTGTATAGCTCACATGAGATCAGCTGATGGACTTCCACTTCTTTTCCCAACATGATGCAGTGAATCATTACTGCTCTTTTAATAGTGACTTCAGAACGGTTGCTGGTGGGCAATATGGAACGCCCTATGAAATCTAGCCAACCTCTGGCTACTGGTTTTAGATCTTCCCTTTTGAGTTGAACTGGGATGCCAGTCGTGCTGGTGGTCCACTTGGCTCCAGGGATGCATATGTCCTCCAGAACCTTGTCCAGCCCTTTATTGACCCTCATCATTCTCCTATTAAAGGAGTCTGGGTCATCTTTCAGTTGGGGAAGCTTAAATATCTCCCTGATCTTGTCAGAATTGGTATGAATGATCTTTCCCCTGACTACAGTCCGATGGTCAAAGAGAGCAGCTCCAATTATTCTTTGCCTTTCTGTCTGCCATAGATTAGCATAAAATTCTTGAACCATGTTCTTTCCCACTTTCGTTTCAGGATTGGCCAGAATTTCCCAATTCCTGTTTCGAATTTGCTCTTGGATCTCCGGATATTCATCTTCTTTCAAATCAAATCTGACTTCCGGGATCACTGATCTGTGACTCATTATTTTGTAGTAATGGTCTGAATGTTCTTTAGTTAAGAACTTCCCTTGATTCCAAAGTGGCTTTGGAGTGCTTTCTTTCTTGCCTCTTGGGTTGGGTTGTTTTCCTTTAGGAGCCATGATCTTTAGTGGGTATGTTTTTGTGATCACGGATAAAACACACCAAACTTAGAGCTTTGCTTGTCCTCAAGCAAAAGAGAAGAAAGAAGAGGGATAGAAGGAGAGCAAGTGTTGGATGGTGATGATGAGGAGGGCGCCGAATACAATATATAGGGAGGGGGGTGGGAAATTTTCGAAAATAAGAAGGAGATAAGATAGAAGATATGATTTATAAAAGATAGATATGATAAGAAAAAGATATAGTTTTAAAAAAGGAAAGATATAAATCATAATTTAAAAGATAAATTGAAATTTTTAATTTTGAAAAAGATTTTAAAAAGATAATTGAGTTTTGAAAACAAACTTAAAAGAGTTGGATTGGATTGGAAAACCATTTGTTTTTTTGGATTAAGATATATTTAAAATTTTTGAAACATGGAATTTTAGAAATCAGGGTTTTTAGAACACTAACTTGATATGATGGATGACAATTTGGAATATGTTTATGTAAGAAATCATGAATTGAAACATAAAAATTTAGAAAAAATAGGATTAAAAACGAATTTTTACCTCCTCCCACCATCCTGGCGTTAAACGCCCAAACGATGCATGTTTTGGGCGTTTAACGCCCAATTGTTGCTTCTCCTGGGCGTTCAACGCCCAGCTGATGCTTCTTTCTGGCGTTGAACGCCAGGAAGTCCTTTGTCACTGGGCGTTTTTCTGAACGCCCAGGATGCTAGCAGACTGGCGTTAAACGCCCAGAAGGTGCTTCTTTCTGTCGTTTAACGCCCAGAAGATGCTCCTTTCTGGCGTTTAACGCCCAGATGGCTACCCTTACTGGCGTTAAACGCCCAGTGGGTGCTTCTTTTGGGCGTTCAACACCCAAAGTGTTTCTTACTGGCTTTCTCATGCCAGTGAGCTTCCAAATTTCCCTGTAACTTTGTGACTTCAACCAATTGCTATTTCACCTTTGAAGATACTTGGACTTATACCTGTAAAGAAAAGAAAATTTATTTAATTTAGTAAATAACTTTGTAAATGGCTGGGTTGCCTCCCAGCAAGCGCTTCTTTATTGTCTTTAGCTGGACCACTGAGCTCTAATTAAGTCTCAGTTTTGAGCATTCTTGCTCGAAGTTGCCTTCAAGATAATGCTTAACTCTCTGTCCATTAACAATGAACTTTTTGTTAGAGTCATTATCCTGAAGTTCTATGTATCCATATGGTGATACGCTTGTGATTACATATGGACCTCTCCACCGGGATTTCAATTTCCCAGGGAATAATTTGAGCCTTGAATTAAATAGCAGAACTTTCTGTCCTGGCTCAAAGACTCTGGATGACAATTTCTTATCATTCCATCTTTTTGCTTTCTCCTTGTAAATTTTTGCATTCTCGAAAGCATTGAGTCTAAATTCCTCTAGCTCATTTAACTGGAGCAATCGTCTTTCTCCAGCTAACTTGGCATCAAGGTTCAGGAATCTGGTTGCCCAGTAGGCCTTGTGTTCCAGTTCCACTGGCAAGTGACACGCCTTTCCATACACAAGCTGGTATGGAGAGGTCCCTATGGGGGTCTTGAATGCTGTTCTGTATGCCCACAGAGCATCATCCAAGCTTCTTGCCCAATCCCTTCTACGGTTAATTACAGTCCGTTCCAGGATTCTTTTAAGTTCTCTATTTGAGACTTCAGCTTGCCCATTAGTTTGTGGGTGATATGGAGTAGCTACCCTGTGGCTGACTCCATAACGTACCAGAGCAGAGTAAAGCTGTTTATTACAGAAATGAGTGCCCCCATCACTGATTAACACTCTAGGGATACCAAATCTACTGAAAATATGTTTCTGGAGGAATTTTAACACTGTTTTAGTGTCATTAGTGGGTGTTGCAATAGCCTCCACCCATTTGGATACATAATCCACTGCCACCAGAATATAAGTGTTTGAGTATGATGGTGGGAAAGGTCCCATGAAGTCAATACCCCATACATCAAACAACTCAATCTCCAATATCCCTTGTTGAGGCATGGCATAACTGTGAGGTAGGTTGCCTGACCTTTGGCAACTGTCACAATTAAGCACAAATGCTCAGGAATCTTTATAGAGAGTAGGCCAGTAGAAGCCACTTTGGAGGACTCTTGTGGCTGTTCGCTCACTTCCAAAATGTCCTCCATATTGTGATCCATGGCAGTGCCATAAAATCTTTTGTGCTTCTTCCTTAGGCACACATCTACGGATTACTCCGTCTGCACATCTCTTGAAGAGATATGGTTCATCCCAAAGATAGTACTTTGCGTCTGTGATTAATTTCTTTGATTGCACCCTACTGTACTCTTTGGGTATGAATCTTACTGCCTTGTAGTTTGCAATGTCTGCAAACCATGGCACTTCCTGGACGGCAAAGAGTTGCTCATCCGGAAAGGTTTCAGAGATCTCAGTGAGAGGGAGGGACGCCCCTTCTACTGGTTCTAATCGGGACAGGTGATCTGCTACTTGATTCTCTGTCCCTTTTCTGTCTCTTATTTCTATATCAAACTCTTGCAGAAGCAACACCCATCTGATGAGTCTGGGTTTTGAATCCTGCTTTGTGAGTAGATATTTAAGAGCAGCATGATCAGTGTACACAATCACTTTTGATCCTACTAAATAGGATCTGAATTTGTCAATGGCGTAAACCACTGCAAGTAGCTCTTTTTCTGTGGTTGTGTAATTCTTCTGTGCATCATTTAGAACACGGCTAGCATAATAAATGACGTGCAGAAGCTTGTCATGCCTTTGTCCCAGCACTGCACCAATGGCATGGTCACTGGCATCACACATCAATTCAAATGGTAATGTCCAGTCTGGTGCAGAGATGATTGGTGCTGTAACCAATTTAGCCTTCAGAGTCTCAAATGCCTGCAGACACTCTTTATCAAAGATAAATAGCGTGTCAGCAGCTAGCAGGTTGCTCAGAGGTTTGGCGATTTTTGAAAAATCCTTTATAAACCTCCTATAGAATCCTGCATGCCCCAAAAAGCTTCTGATTGCCTTAACATTGGCAGGTGGTGGTAATTTTTCAATTACTTCTACCTTAGCTTGATCCACCTCTATTCCCTTGTTCGAAATTTTGTGCCCAAGGACAATTCCTTCAGTCACCATAAAGTGACATTTTTCCCAGTTTAAAACCAGGTTAGTCTCTTGGCATCTTTTCAGAACAAGTGCTAAATGGTTAAGGCAGGAGCTGAATGAGTCTCCAAATACTGAGAAGTCATCCATGAAGACTTCCAGGAATTTTTCCACCATATCAGAGAAAATTGAGAGCATGCACCTCTGAAAGGTTGCAGGTGCATTGTACAGGCCAAATGGCATCCTTCTGTAAGCAAATACTCCAGATGGACATGTGAATGCCGTTTTCTCTTGATCCTGGGGATCTACTGCAATTTGATTATAACCTGAATATCCATCCAGGAAGCAGTAGTATTCATGACCTGCTAGTCTTTCTAGCATCTGGTCTATGAATGGTAAAGGAAAATGATCCTTTCTGGTGGCTGTATTGAGCCTTCTATAATCAATGCACATACGCCACCCTGTAACTGTCCTTGTAGGAACCAGTTCATTTTTTTCATTATGAACCACTGTCATGCCTCCTTTCTTAGGGACAACTTGGACAGGGCTCACCCAGGGGCTGTCAGAAATAGGATAAATAATCCCAACCTCTAGTAATTTAGTGACCTCTTTCTGCACCACTTCTTTCATAGCTGGATTCAGCCGCCTTTTTGGTTGAACCACTGGCTTGGCGTCATCCTCCAGCAAGATTTTGTGCATGCATCTGGCTGGGCTAATGCCCTTAAGATCACTAATGGACCACCCAAGAGCTGTCTTGTGCGTCCTTAGCACTTGAATTAGTGCTTCCTCTTCCTGTGGCTCTAAGGTAGAGCTTATAATTACAGGAAAGGTATCACCTTCTCCCAGAAATTCATATTTCAGGGATGGTGGTAATGGTTTGAGTTCGGGTTTTGGAGGTTTCTCCTCTTCTGGAGGGATTTTCAGAGGTTCTATTATCTTCTCTGATTCCTCTAAATCAGGCTGAACATCTTTAAAGATGTCCTCTAGCTCTGATTCGAGACTCTCAGCCATATTGACCTCTCTTACCAGAGAGTCAATAATATCAACACTCATGCAGTCATTTGGGGTGTCTGGATGTTGCATGGCTTTGACAACATTCAACTTAAACTCCTCCTCATTGACTCTCAAGTTTACTTCCCCTTTTTAGACATCAATGAGGGTTCGGCCAGTGGCTAGGAAAGGTCTTCCTAGAATGAGAGTTGCACTCTTGTGCTCCTCCATTTCCAGCACCACAAAGTCAGTAGGAAAGGCGAATGGCCCGACCTTGACAATCATGTCTTCAATCACTCCTGATGGGTATTTAATGGAGCCATCAGCAAGTTGAAGACATATCCTGGTTGGTTTGATTTCTTCAGTCAAACCAAGCTTTCTGATAGTAGATGCAGGTATTAGGTTGATACTTGCCCCAAGATCACATAAAGCTTGCTTGGCACAAGTACCCTCTAATGTGCATGGTATCATAAAGCTCCCAGGATCTTTAAGCTTCTCAGGTAAGCTTTTCAGAATGACTGCACTGCATTCTTCAGTGAGGTAAACTTTTTCAGTTTCCCTCCAATCCTTCTTATGGCTCAAGATTTCTTTCATGAACTTAGCATAAGAGGGTATTTGCCCAAGTGCTTCTGCAAACGGAATCTTTATTTCAAGAGTCCTGAGATAGTCTGTAAAGCGGGCAAATTGCTTATCCTGTTCCGCTTGGCGGAGTTTTTGAGGATAAGGCATTTTGGCTTTGTATTCCTCAACCTTAGTTGCTGCAGGTTTATTACCTACAGAAGTGGGTTGGGAAGCCTTTTTAGAAGGGTTGTTATCAGCACTTGTATGTGACTGATCACCCACTGGCATTTGAATGCCAGGGGTGGAAGCTGGAGTGGCGTTAGACGCCACTTCCTTATTTGTTACTGGCGTTTGAACGCCAGAACCATGTTCCCTTTGGGCGTTCAACGCCGGATTCATGCTTGTTTCTGGCGTTGAACGCCAGGAATGAGCATGGTCTGGGCGTTCAGCGCCAGCATCATTCCTTTCTGGGCTCTGATTGTCCTCAGAGGGATTTTGAGTAGACATCTGTTCATTTCTTGGCTTCCTGCTGCTTTGAAGTGAGTTATTTAATGTTTTCCCACTTCTTAGTTGAACTGCTTGGCATTCTTCTGCTATTTGTTTTGACAGTTATTTTTCTGTCTGCTTTAATTGCACTTCTATATTCCTGTTAGCCATTCTTGTTTCTTGTAATATTTCCTTGAATTCGGCTAGCTGCTGAGTTAGAAAGTCTAATTGCTGATTAATTTCATTAGCCTGATCCACCGGACTGAGTTCAACAGTTACTGTTCTAGCTTCTTCTTTCATGGAAGATTCACTGTTTAGATACAGATGCTGATTTCTGGCAACTGTATCAATAAGCTCTTGAGCTTCTTCAATTGTTTTTCTCATATGTATAGATCCACCAGCTGAGTGGTCTAGAGAAATCTGAGCTTTTTCTGTAAGCCCATAGTAAAAGATGTCTAATTGCACCCATTCTGAAAACATTTCATAGGGGCATTTTCTTAGCATCTCTCTGTATCTCTCCCAGGCATCATAAAGGGATTCATTATCTCCTTGTTTGAAGCCTTGGATGCTTAGCCTCAGCTGTGTCATCCATTTTGGAGGGAAATAGTGATTCAGAAATTTTTCTGACAGCTGTTTCCATGTTTTTATGCTGTTCTTAGGCTGGTTATTTAACCACCTCTTAGCTTGATCTTTTACAGCAAATGGAAACAGTAATAATCTGTAGACATCCTGATCCACTTCTTTATCATGTACTGTGTCAGCAAATTGTAAAAATTGTGCCAAAAACTCTGTAGGTTCTTCATGTGGAAGACCAGAATACTGGCAGTTTTGCTGCACCATGATAATGAGCTGAGGATTCAACTCAAAGCTACTAACTCCAATGGAGGGTATACAGATACTACCCCCATATGAAGCAGTAGTGGGGTTAGCATATGACCTCAGAGTCCTCTTGGACTGTTCATTCCTACTTGCTTCCATGATGGATTACAAGAGATAATTTATATGTTGATTTTATTTATTTTGTAACAGTGGAATAAATAAAAACGAAATATATAAAAAGAAATTAAAAATATTTTGTGAAAATTTTTCGAAATTTTTTTTTTTGAAATTGAAATCTGAAATTTATATAAAAATTTCGAAAATGTAGTTTTAAAATTAGTTAGAAAAGATATATTTTTTTTTTGAATTTTATGATGAAAGAGAAAAACACACAAAAGGCACAAGACTTAAAATTTTTAGATCTAATGTTCCTTATTTTCGAAAATTTTTGGAGGGAAAACACCAAGGAACACCAAACTTAAAAATTTTAAGATCAAGACACAAGAAAACTCAAGAACACCTTGAAGATTCACAAGAACACCAAACTTAAAATTTTTAGAAAACTTAAATAAAATTTTCGAAAATTATAAAAAGATTAACAAGAAAACACCAAACTTAAAGTTTGGCACAAGATTCAATCCAAGAAAAATTATTTTTGAAAAAGGTTCCAAAGGGTATAACCAATTATCAAGAACAACTTGAAGATCAAGGAAGAACCAAGAACACTAACACGAGAATTTTAGAGAAAATATAAAATATGCAATTAACACCAAACTTAGAATAAGACACTAAATTCACGAAAAATCAACAATTAATTAAGAAAAATAATATTTTTGAAAAGAAATTTTTTTGAAAAGAAACTATCCTATCAAAATTTAATGACTCTGTAACAACAAAAATAAATTATTCCTAATCTAAGAAATAAAATATGCCTTCAATGGTTCAAACTCAATAATCCCCGGCAACGGCGCCAAAAACTTGGTGCACGAATTTGTGATTCGCACAACTAACCAGCAAGTGCACTGGGTCGTCCAAGTAATACCTTACGTGAGTAAGGGTCGATCCCACGGAGATTATCGGTTTGAAGCAATCAATGTTTATTTTATTAATCTTAGTCAGGAGGTCAATAAGGTTATTTGGATTTAATTGTAAGAAGTCAAAGTAATTAAAATTATTAGAAAAATAATGGAGAATAATAGTGTTACTTGTTATGCAGCGATGAGAAATATGTTGGAGTTTTGGAGATGCTTTGTCCTCTGAATTTCTGCAATGTAATATTTAACTCAATTGTTTGTAAAGCACGTCTACGGCAAGCTGTATGTAGGGTGTCACCATTGTCAGTGGCTACTTCCCATCCTCTCAGTGAAAACGTTCCTATGCTCTGTCACAGCACGGCTAATCATCTGTCGGTTCTCAATCAGGTTGGAGTAGAATCCATTGATTCTTTTGCGTCTGTCACTAACGCCCAGCCTTCAGGAGTTTGAAGCTCGTCACAGTCATTCAATCCTAGAATCCTACTCGGAATACCACAGACAAGGTTTAGACTTTCCGGATTCTCATGAATGCCGCCATCAATCCGGCTTATACCGCGAAGATTCTGATTAAAGAATCTAAGAGAAGTTCATTCAGTCTGATGTAGAACGGAGGTGTTTGTCAGGCACACGTTCATAGATTGAGGGAGGTGATGAGTGTCACGGATCATCACCTCTTTCACAATTAAGCGCGAATAAACATCTTAGATCGGACCATACACACGTTTGAATGAAATAGAAACAATTGCATTAATTCATCGAGACGCTGCAGAGCTCCTCACCCCCAACAATGGAGTTTAGAGACTCATGCCGTCAAAAAGTATGTAATTCAGATCTGAAAATGTCATGAGGTACAAGATAAGTCTCTAAAAGTTGTTTAAATAGTAAACTAGTAACCTAGGTTTACAGAAAATGAGTAAACTAAGATAATTGGTGCAGAAATCCACTTCTGGGGCCCACTTGGTGTGTGCTGGGGCTGAGACTAAAGCTATCCACGAGTAGAGGCCTTTCTTGGCGTTAAACTCCAGGTTATGACGTGTTTTGGGCGTTCAACTCCGGATCATGACGTTTTTCTGGCGTTTAACTCCAGACAGCAGCATGAACTTGGCGTTCAACGCCAAGTTACGTCGTCTATCTTCGCGCAAAGTATGGACTATTATATATTGCTGGAAAGCCCTAGATGTCTACTTTCCAACGCCGTTGAGAGCGCGCCAATTGGACTCCTGTAGCTCCAGAAAATCCATTCCGAGTGCAGGGAGGTCAGGATCCAACAGCATCAGCAGTCCTTTTTTAGCCTAAGTCAGATTTTTGCTCAACTCCCTCAATTTCAGCCAGAAAATACCTGAAATCATAGAAAAATACACACACTCATAGTAAAGTCCAGAAATATGATTTTTTTCCTAAAAACTAATATTATTCTACTAAAAACTAACTGAAACATGCTAAAATCTACATGAAATTACTCCCAAAAAGCGTATAAAATATCCGCTCATCATCTTGCTATGCAGGCATAGTTTCAAAATGGACGACTGCTGATGGCTCCTTATGACATGGCCTCAAACCATATGGGCAAAGTTTCATACGATGCTTTCTAACCTCCAAATATTTTTCCCACTAATTTTTGTTTAGCCAACCATGCTTTTCAATAACTGATGGTGTAATTGAACTTCGACTGTACTTCCACAATAACTGATTTCACCTTTATCGGGGAGTCAGCTTCAACCAATGGCTTTATTGCTTCTGCAATTGTATTTGAATCCAGTTTCGAATAATCCTGAGAAATGGTGGCTTTGGTACAAGTATAACTACCATTATACCTCCTTATAACCCAACAGAACTTTCTGCTGATTATGCTAACCATGATCAGCCAATCACAACCTAACCCATATTGTGTACACTTGGCATAAAATTTCAACGGGTCCAACTCATACACCCGATAATTTACACCTCTTCAGATGGTATAATCTTTCATTACCATAATAACAGCTTCCCTAGAACTGAATTCCATTTTCACGGCAAATTCACCATCTGCCACCATAGGAATTTCTGCCACGATGACAGTCATACAATAAATATTTAATAAACAAATATTTAATGAGTAAAATTAAAAGTAAAATATATCTATAACTTATAAATGAATTATATCATGAAATTAATACTAATTAATAACTAAATAAAAACATAAACACTTAAATAAATATTAATTAATATTTAACTAAATCAATAACTAACTAAAAAGATTATTATCTTAAATTTAACTAAATAAACACAAATAAATGCTAATTATGTATATTTTCACATGTTATACGTAACTATTTAGTCCATTGATCAATATAAATTATTACAAAATTCTAATCCTTCATATAAATATAGGTAATCGCGTACCTGCATTCATATATTCTGGAAACTTCGGAGCATGCATGGCTTTCAAATCCAAAGCTCGTATGAAAGATGGCTCCTCAAACGGATGTTCGTTTGCCAGTGCATTTTCCACGTCTATCACATTTGCCTCCATAGTGTCGTCACCTTAATCTTTGTCTCCGTCTGGACCAACAAATTCGTAATTACTTTCAAACTCTTCTTCATTGTCACTATTGTAATCTTCCTGTTCAATATTTCGGTCGGTTTCAGATTGTTCAAACTCAATATACAACTCAATGAATGACATATGAGCGCGACTTTCAATGTACATTGAAAATATCTCTTGCATGCTCGCTTCATTGGTTATATATTTGGTTTGAAATTGAACGAATCCACCAAATACCGGTATAGGATACCTGTATAAAATACATTATATTTTCCTTGACATTTTAGAATCTATCTTCTCACAAATCACATTTTTTAGTTCTTCGAATGAGATTGTAAATGGAATAACAATGTCTAACGGTTTTTCACAAATAAATTTCACTTTTTTAGATGTTTGTAACAAAATCTTACCAAAATAATATACTTTTAATAGGACTGTATCATCCATTTTTCTCACTCACATGAATATGAACTTCACTCAATTTTTTTAAACTCATACGAAATGATAAAGATAGATTTGGGTGTAGGAACTGAGGGAAGAAAAAGAAGAAGAAGTATGAGAAGAGGAGATTTGCAAACTGGTATACCACTTATATACACTTATATATATATATATATAAAACAAATCGGACCAACCGATTTGTATTGACGCATTAAAATAACATATATAATAATTAAATCGAACGGTCCGATTTGGTCTTCCCGAAATAAAAAAATTAAAATTATATTAAAATTGAACAGTCCGATTAGTATCACCAAAATTAAAATGTTTCCTCCCACACAAATCGGACCGTCCGATTTGTGTCCTAATTTTTTTAACAAAGAAATCAGATGGTTCGATTTCTTCACCCCATGGTTTAGAAAAAGCTGCCACACATTCATGTCTAGCACCTCTAGTATCCATAACGAGGCACAACACACACAGAACTTCTATATAAAAAAAATGAGCCGTATATTGGCAGTGTAACATAATATGCAAACAATAACTGAATAAGCACCCTAAACCTAAAAATGTAAAGTACGAAAATAACAATAATAATGAGTTAAATTATAAAATAAAAATACATACATCATGTAACACCCTAACTACCAAAACTCATGCTTCCGGCTGCGTGACTCTGATAGCTCGGACATCACGATGACACTTATACTATTTAATACTAAAATATGAGCCTGTTTAAAACTTTTTACCGCAATACCGCTCTGACAGAATACATCAAGATAAAGGCAATGGTACAATAAATAATCTAAAGCAATACAAATCATTTCAACAACAACTAAGTAAACTCTCCGAGACTTCAGCGCCCATATTCTGAAAGGGGAAAAATATGGGGGGGTGAGAACATCATCCTCGAAAGGGTTCTCAATAGAGGGTTTTTGGGAATTACTGTAATATGATACGTGAAGATAAACCGTACCAGTGATTAATAACCGTCTTATGCCTCTTTTCAAAAACATTACAATAAAGTAATGTCGGAAAAATCTTTTCTAAAAGAGGAACCGTTCAATTCTCCAAAAACTCAAAAGCCTTTCAAAAAAGTTTATCTATAATGAACCAAAATAGCTTTTCATATTCTTCCAAACCAAAAACACAAAACCGAAACCAACCATTGGTCCATCTCATTTCAACCACGGCCCTAGGCCCAAACAATCCAACCAACAACCAATCATCACAATCCAATAGAGTCCCAGTTGCAAACACAGATAGGAAGTTCTAGCACAAACAAACAGTTACAACAAGTAGAACAAGTAGCAGTTAATCTCAAATAGTCACAAAGGCAAACCAAGTACAATATGCATACCCAAACAATGTCACATAGATGCATATGATGCATGCCTGTTCCTAGTAGCTGATGATATCATCTGTCGGTTATAGCGCCAACTCGACAAGTCCTGGTAGCTAACCATTGGACTGTCCCTCTGTCGCGCATCCCCAACTCGAGTTATACTCAACATAAACTTGATCATAATCATGGTCCATATCTAACACCCTCACTGGTGTATATTCATGGGGGCGAGCTCATCCGGGACTTTCACAGTGTCCGGCCACACTTACGAC
The DNA here is from genome assembly GCF_003086295.3 of Arachis hypogaea. NCBI lineage: Eukaryota > Viridiplantae > Streptophyta > Magnoliopsida > Fabales > Fabaceae > Arachis > Arachis hypogaea. Next base: position 95,453,764 of record NC_092045.1, read on the forward strand.
ATAGGGTCAGCAGAGTCTTGAATCTCCACCTGGAGCACGTGGTGGCTAGCCACTGCTTTCTCCCAGAAAACTCGTGCCTCTGATAGTGGAAGTGCAAAATCACAATTACCAATAATCAGCATATATGCATTCATTCTCAGCCATGGATCAACATCCATCTCAGCTATCCGGCTTAATTTCATAATTCATAGCCAGCCATATGGCTCATAACTCATTCGGCAATTAGCCATAACTCAATAGCATACACAGCCATTCCGGCTCATAACAAAATAGCACTTTCACCATTCAACATCATCAAATTCATAAAATCGGCATTTAAGCCATAAATCACTTTTTCTCAATTCATTTCACTTTGAAATCAAGTTTCAACTCTTTTTAGTCTTGGCTTTAAAGATCTCATTTCTCAAATCATCTCAGGCTCATAAGCCACTTTTACTCAAGGTAAATTCCCCTTTTAAAATTCCAAGACTTCCAGAACCATGAAAAGTTAAAGATTCATTTTGAAACATTCAAAATTATCCATCCAACAATGGGATTTTATAACAAAGTTTCTCGGCAGAGTCCCAAGTCTTTAGGGGAGAATAACATAACTCATTTCGCCAAATTCATTTAAAATCATTAAAACCTTGGCTTTCTAATTTGAGTAATAAAATAGGATCTAAGCCAAACCGACTCACGTAATCATTTACTTCTTTTAAAGCCGTTTCCTTTACTTAGGCAAAACTAACTTCAACCCCCATGATAAATTCTAGAACGATTCAACTGTTCAAAATTGTTTTAGTCTTGCAAGAATTCAGAATTCAAAGAGTACTTAAAACCTTTCTCAAAACATTTCAAAATGAAACTTGTAAATATACATTCAGGTTCTTTCAAAGTCATTGAAACTCCTCTAATTGAAACCCTCAAGTCAAATTCAAAGGAATTTCCTTTGTCACATTTAAAACAGCTTTAAAACATAAGTTTTGTCTAAAATAACTTTCTCCTGAAAGAGATACAATGCCTTTCTTAAGAAGCAAGACTAAATCACAATTTCCTCTTTAATAATTCATTTCAAAAGCATGAATCATCCTTTTCCTGATAATTCAAATAAAATAGTAAAAGTCTTTAACTCATCATTTTTCCAGACAACATTCAATAAAGACTCAGATTTTATAGAAATTTCGGCAGCACCTCCCCTAAAACTTGGACTTTGCCACCCGGTTCGGGTCCCAACTAAACCATTTGACAATCCTTTTCAACAGTCCAAATTTCAGAATTAGTCCAAGGTAAGCCAAAATCCAACAGTCATCTCAATTCCATATTTCAAGAAAACCATTTCAAAATCAAATCATTATCAGCCGAATAAACTCATTTCTAAAGCTTTAAAGAAACGGTTTAGCAACAATCATTTATCAAACTAGATCATTTAAAGCAAACCAGGCTGAATTCAAGAGTGTATTCTATTTTTCACATTACCAAGAAAATTAACTCAACTCAAATCAATTTCCAACGGATTAAACTTGATCTCAAAGTTTTAAAAGAATCAACTTCAAAAGCATTTCGTTTCACAAAACCACACAACAATCCAACCAACAAACGTTCATAATCAGTCAAGACAAATCAAACCAAACATAAGGCCAATACAATCACCAAATACACATTCTCTCACAGCAGTATCCATATATAATAATTCCAATATATAAAAATATTGTTTTTGGAAAGCGCCCCTACCTCAAAACGCAATTTCTATAATCCAAACGCCTCATAAGTTCTTTTCACCTCAACTCAAAATCAAAGGCAGCTTCAAAGCACAGCCACACACATTTTTGCAGCAGCATAACCAGCTCTAAATTACAACAAGCAACCTCAGTTACTAAACTCTAAGAATATTAATACCGTAAAGGCTTTAATACATGTACGGGACACTAACGTAGGGCTTTCGAAACATAATTTCTTACCGGAATAACAACACGAAGCAACTGCGATTTTGAACCGGCCCCGACAACAGCTCCGGCGGCGGCCAGAAGCTCTGGTGGATCAACTATAAAAACCGCGCAGCATCAAAACCTTCTCGAAACTCAAAATGACCGAAACCACAAATTAATACCCTTATCGGAAGAGCGCTCTCCGGCTCCAGAGGCAGTTTCCTCCACTCTTCTCCATGATCGACCACGATGGAGGTGCAAGCTGGCAGAGACGGCGGTGGTTCCGATGGCGGTGCGGCTCCACCACCAGTGACCGAGGAGCATGACAGAAGCGTTTTTCCCACTCAATGGCGCTTTCTCCTTCGAATCGGATCGGAGCAGACCTCCAGCAATAGGGAGGTGGCATCTTCGAACAGCAAGCCATGGCAATGGAGGACTTCAGTGATGGTGGAAGGACAGCGGAGGACCCACGACGGCGGAGGCACGGCCGCAGAACAGGGACCCCCCTTTCTGCCGATCTCTCTCTCCCTCCTGCTCGAGCTTCTCTCTTCGGCCCTCCGTGGATGACAAGGACTCAGACTCCGCGGTGAGGAGGACGACGGTGCGAGTATCACGGTGGCGACGGCGAGCTAATCGGCGACGAGGAGAACAGCAAAAGCCCCCCGCTTGGCCTCTCCCTCACTCCGGCGCTACTCACTGCGAACCTCCTCTCGTCGTGGAACGACGGCAGCGGCGCGGATGGCAACTCGTAGGCCCGGCGATGACGACACGACGGCGAGGGTAAAGCCCGACGCGCCGGCATGGCCTCCTCCCTGCTCTCCTCTTCTTTTCCTTCGATTGCTCTTTCTTTCTTTGTTTCTTTCTTTCTTTTGTTTTTCTGATGGGTTTGTCATGTTGAGGCAGGTGAGGCTGCGGCTACTAGGATGAAGGGAATTAGGGTTTCATTTTTGAAACCTAAGGTTAGTGTTAATCTAGGGGTAGTTTAGGTAATATCAAATAAAAGTGGAGATAATATAGTAATTGAAACCCAAATTAAATCTAACACTAATTGTATATAGAAAAATGCTACTTGCTCATCAAATTTACAAATTATTTTTAATAAAATATTTAAATCCAATAATTGTAAAATCGGATAATAATCTCAATTTATTTCAAATTCAATTAATCAAAACTTGCTCTAATTTTCTTTAATAAAAAAATTTTTAAAATTAAAGCTACAGAAATACTGAATTTGAAATTAGTTCATGATAACCCTTTTTTAAAAGCTCTGGGTCTTACACATCATAATCTTAACTATCACTTCCTTATAAACCCTGAATTTGTCGATTTCATACACCCATATGAACTAAACAAATATACAATGCATACTTGCACTAGCCGATGGCAACTAACGACAATCTTGACCAGTTCCGATCCTATATTTTTTGTGCAGGTCCAACGTTCCACTCGCCTAACAATGCACTTTCTAATGAAGCCACCTAATTGACCACAAAACACTTACAAACGCCAACAAGAGGAGCTCAATCTTACGATGGCGTCGTTGGTAGAGGTTCAACTTATTGTCTCTATCTAGGTTACACCCCCTTATTGTGTTTTCATGGAAGCTACCTGAATTTATTTTTCCCTTCTGCTCTTACAAACAGCCTAAAACCAAAAAAAAAAAAAACTCATTTCAAAGAGGGCCATTATTAACTATGATAACAAATTTCATAATACAAGCTAATCAATATCTTTAATCTCGTTACATTTTGATACTATGTGCGTAAACAGTGACAGCATCACTGTTTGTCTTACACCCAGTTTTGTCACTTTTAAGTTTTTGTCCAATAAAATAGACATTTGTCACTAAATTATATTACCATTTGTTTTTTATACGTGTAAAAACAAGATTCTTTTTAACATAAAAAAAGTCACTAAAAGGAAAAATATAATGATTAATCAATTTAATTAAAAAAGAGGAAGAAACATATATAAATTCATAATCTCAAACAAAATGAAAATTAATTAAAATCAAGATGATAAAAACTTAAACAGAATTGGTGAAAATATAAAATAATTTATAAAATAAAAATTAATTAGTACATATTTTTTGACATAATCTATAATATTTTAAGGAGAACTAAAGTTGTACACTACTTTTCTGTTATATTTTTAAGGTTAAATCATGTTATACAGGAAGAAGAATTAATAAATAATGGTGGATAAATTATTAAAAATACATTCGAATAATTTTATCGTTGATAAAAAAGAATTCAAATATTTTTATCGATAAAAATTTCTAACATTAAATGTGTATTTTTTAAAAAATATTTTAGAAATTAAATTTTGATGCAATTTTTGCAAATATGATTAGAAAAATGAGATATTTTTATTCTTAAAATTTGGTGATTTTTTTGTAATTTTTTAAAAATATTATTGATTGTTGAAAAAAAAATTCACAAAATATATATAATTAACAAAAAATCACCAAATTTTAAGAATAAATATATCTCAATTTTTTAATCATATTTATAAAAATTATATTAAAATTTAATCTTTAAAATATATTTTTGAGAATATATATTTAATATATAATATTTTTGTTATATTTAAATATTTTTATCGATAAAAAAATTTAAATATATTTTTTTAATAATAAAATTATTCGGATGTATCTTTTGTAATTTACCCTAATTGAATATAAACTCTCTTTGAATAGTTTATTCTCAAACAATATTATCACCCAATAACATGATGTTCACTAATAAGTATATATAATATCCTTTCATTCCCCTACAGCTCCTGCGGGGGAAAATATTTTATATATATTATTAGAAAATATAAAAATATAAAAAATGAACTTTATGAGCTTAAAATTATTCGACTGGTTACTATAGAGTAACATCATGTTCCTTAAAGCAATGAACTAGTGGCTTTATGCCACGACTTAATTTATCTGGAATCTTCACCTTTTTCCCGTAATAATAATAATAATAATAACATTAATAATAATAATGTTGATTATATGGCCAAGTTCGAGCATGGCAAGACAAATGAAATTTAATAATTCGCCTGAGCGACATGTGGGAAACTTTTTTAGGCTCGAGAGGAAACATTACGAAATTAACTATACTCCTTCAATTAATTAATCTATAGCATACTCTTATTAGTAAGTTAATAGGGTCACGTTATAAAGATCAAGAATTTTGACAAATTTGGATATAAGATCTACCTTGTAATTAGAACCATTATTTTTTTTTCTCTCCCTTTAATTTTGAGTTGTCATTATAATATGCCAAGTACAGATTTTTTTACGTGAAAATATTTGGCATACAAAAAAATTAATTAAAAAATTAAAATTTATTTTATTTAATATTTATTAATTTTTTAATAAATATTATATAAAATAAATTAAATTTTTTTTTAGTATTACCGTTTCTTCCGATGCCAACTTACACTGCACATGGGCTTTCTTTTCTAATCTTGTGACTTTAATTTATGGCAAAAATTTAAGTGGAATCGACCTCACACAAAATTGATAATTAAGAATTATTAGATGAAAATTTAGTTAAATTAATTAAATATCTAACGACTCCTAATTATCAACTAATTTTACGTAAAGTCGACTGTACCTGAATTTCTAATTTAATTTGCTTAGCCTTATATATTTTGTGCGTGAGTTGTGTGTGACTTTACATGTGTCAGTGAAGGAGATTCGTAAATCCCTACTATGCATCGAACTTTTCTTGTGGAAGCTATTAACTCGAGAAAAGAATAAATATTAAACAAGTTTGATTTTTTAGTCTATAAATATTTAAATTTTTAAAAATTTAAAAAAATATTTAAATTTTTTATTTTTTTAAAATTTAAATATGTTAATTTTTCTGTTTATTTGAATATGTTAGAGCTAATAAAAAAATCAAACATAATTTTTATTATACTAATTTAATCGATATATAAATATATACATAAAAATTTTTTTGAAAGAAGACAAACTAAACTCAAAATTTAATATGTTTAAACTTAAAAAAATAAAAAATTTAAATATATTTTTAAATTTTTAAAAATTTATATATTTACAAACTAAAAAAATAAAAAATTTATTTATCTTTTTCTCTGAATATTTAAACGGAAGTTGTATCACAAAGAATCTTTATATAAATCTTTGAACTCATGCTCAAATATTTTTTAATTCTTTTTAAACATGTATATAGTATATAATATAAGATGGCGATGCTTTATGGGGGTTGTGTTGGTTTGTTGAAACAAGTTGACCTGTCTAATGTAGCCATATCCATGGCTATCAGTCACCGAATTTCTGAATTTATGATAGGTTATAATATAAAAATACTATTGGTATAATAAAATTAATTATTAATATATTTATTATAAATATATATAATTTAATTTATTTTTAATATATATTTATTTTTTAATATATATTTTATACTAATAATTTATTTTAATAATTAATTTTAATATACAAGTAAAATAATAAGTTATAACATCATATGATATCCCACAAGTTACTATTTGGTAGGCTGTATAAGATCCTATTGATTTTGGTTTGCACATTTTCGCAGACATTACGATATGAATATGTACAAGGTTTCTTGAGCTGAAAAAAATACTGCTTCAATTCTCAATAATGCAGATTCTGTCGTTGAAAAATTGGCCTTTGGTATTTGTGGATATTTTTTAATTACATTAATAAGAGATTTCGTTAGAAAGTAGTAACTATCTTGGAAAATATGCTGTTTGGTATTTGTGGTCTTGTGGATATTTACCAAAGAGCTTTCTTGAGTAAATTGTTATAATAGTCTCTGAAATTTGTGTGAATACTCAATATAGTTTTCAAAATCTTGATTTTTTTATAATAGTCCTCCAGATAAAATTTTGAGCACTTATAATGGTCCTTGAACATATTTTTGGTGATGAGTCATCACTAGAGTGCTTACGTGACGTCATTTTGTCACGCTTAATGGATCTAACAGTTAATTTAGCTGGCTCGTTTTCAATTTATACCCACATTGGTTCCTCCCTCTATATTTAACCCTAAATTACCATATCGTTGTTGGAACTAGCGGCCATGTCTCTTTTCCTGTTTGCATTGCCGCCAAGTTAAAAGGGATAAAGCTTGTGATTCATGAATAGAATTCTACTCCTAATTTGGCCAACTTTGTTCTTGCCCTGTTTGCTGATGCTATCTTCGTGGCTTTCAACTCAACTGTTGATAGCTTCCTGAGGGAGAAGTGTGTGGTGTGCGGGAATCCGATGAGGTTGTTGCTGAGGAACAAAGTTTCAAAGGCGGCAGCAAGGTCGCATTTCTTTCCAGGGTATGGGAAGACGAGTGAATGTAAAGCAAAGGTTTTGGTGGTTCTTGGAGGGTCTTATGGTGCAAATGCTGTCAACATCGCAACGCTGAATTTGTATTATCAGATGCTGGGGCAGAGTAGTTGTTTATACATTACATGGCAAATTGGGGTCGAATCATATGATGAAATGGACAGTCTTGTTAAGAATTATCCCCGCTTGTATATGGTACCGTAAGTCTTTGATCCTAAGCCTTCAAATATTCAACAAATTATACATGTGATTGTTTTTACATAGGCATTGTCAAAACTGAAGAGCTTTTCCGTGACTTGGTCCAAAAACTCTTTTCCAAAATAAGATGACCTAGAAAGCATGAAGAGCGATAAGCTAAAGTTGATTATCAAGGACATGTTGCAAAGGAGGAAGTACCTGGTGGTATTTGATGATGTCTGGCATATGCATGAATGGGAAGCTATCAAATATTGGTAATTTGAAGGTTAGGCATCAAGAATCTCAAAGACTGGGAGCTGTCGGAGAAGAAGATTAGGGATTTGAATTTTGGAATTTAGGGTTAAATATAGAGGGAGATATTAATGTGGGTATAAATTGGAAACAAGCTAGCTAAGCTAGCTGTTGGACCCATCCAGCGTGGCAAAACGACGTCAAGTAAGCACTCCGGTGATAACACATCACCAAAAATATGCCAGGGACCATTATGAGTGCTCGGAGCTCTATCTGGAGGACTATTATGGAAAAATCAGAGGACTACATTGAGTATTCACGTGAATCTCATGGACTATTATAGAAATTTACTCAAGTCTCTTGGAGAAAGAAAAACTGTTCCTTGAATTTTGGTCATAAAAATTTCTAAGATGCGATCATATTGTTTCCAGGGGATTATTTTTGGCCAATTTTCTGAATTTTTTTATTTTGGTGTTGAACTTCTTGAATTTCTTTTTTAAAATAAATATTAAATATTTAAAATTATTTATAAATGAGATATTAGTTTATTATTTTTTTAATAAATTAAGACACTAAATTTCAAGCACTATAGCACTCATTATTTTTTTTGCCAACAGGGTTGCAAATTATGTTTGTTGTTACTTGTGAATTATGCTTTATTGACAGGCTCAACCTATTAACTTTTTTTTGGTTCGGTTTCTCACGTGTTTTTTGGGAGTGTTCACGGTATTCTTTAGGAGAATTCATGAATCGGATTCATTCCGCATATCTGCAATATTTATTTGAATTTGATATGAAATTTACGGATTTAGATTCGATCCGCAAAGCTAACGAATCGGGTCAGATTCGCACATTAAGAGGATCGGATTGTGAATTTTATATAGGTATCCGTGTATCCACAAAAATAAATAAATAAGTAAATATTCTTTTTATGTTTTATTTCAACTAATAATTATTATATATGTTGTATTATTTTATTTTTATTATTTAAAAAAAGTATGTTTAATATTATTTTAAAAAGGTAAATATGTTTAAAAGAGTAGAAAAAGAGATTTTATTGATTTTTTTAAATAAAAATAAGCTTTTAAAAGGTATTTTTATGTTTTGCGGATATATCTGATCCGATATGTAAATGTGCGGATCAGATCCAAACTAAAAAATTGCGGATATTGGATCCAATGATTTAAGTGCAGATCGGATCGAAATTTTGGTCATATTCGATCCGATCCGCATTCACCCCTGTTCCTCAACCAGGTATGTCAATGCTAATCTGCCACGATACTAAGCTCTATTTAAGGGTTTGTCGTTGGTCAATAAGTTGTTGTATGTACAAGGTAAAATTCAAACCTTCAATACTTGTTTTTTTTTTGTCGATGGATTGGACAACCTCCAATCCTAAGTTACACACTCACACACACCTAACACCACAGCCACGCACATATAATATCCTCTTTTTGACCAAGTTTACACCACATAAAGCTTCAATACTTGTTTAAACCACATAAAGCTTCAATACTTGTTTAAACGAACTAGTGAACTAACCTCTTGAACAACCCAACACTATATTTAAATTTCCTAAGACCCAACAACGATTGAGCAAAAAAAATCTCAAAAACATAACAGTTAATAGGGTCAGAAACCCAACAAAGAGGCCCAAACATGGCAACGATGCATTTTTTTATTTTTTATTATTTATTTATTTATTTTTTACAACACTTTTTTAACTGATAAAATTAATTAAAACGATTTGTCGATTGGTAAAATTAGTAGTTCCCGTAATGAGGTTGCAAAAATGTTTTTTAATTTCTTATTTATTGTTTTGTTGGTAGGTTGCAAAAAGATTTTTTTTAAGTTATTATTTTATTTTTTGTATGATGTGAAAAAAAACATATTACGTTCTGCAACAATAATATAATATGTCAAATAACACCTTTCTTCTCCACAGGTCAAAAGCAAGCAACATATATATACTACATCTTATTCACCGGTTTTCAAAATTTACACCACTTATTCCATTTAAAAAAGTAAGTTGTGTTATTGTTTGTTAAAACACAAATTCCTTTTCTTTAATTATGTTTTGGATAAAAAAAAGTGGTTAAATTAAAAGATTTTTTTTATACAAAATTAGTTAAAAAAGATAAATAATTTTTACAACTTATGCAATAATACAACATGTTTTACAATAATTATACAATATTTTTTGAAGAAATTATCTAAGTAAACATAATAAAAAAATTTATCTATTGTGTTTTCTGTTACAACTTCCTCTATCATGATCTTATCCAGAATTAGTTAGTCTAGATTAGCATTTTCATTTGCATTATGAGAAGCACTTTGATTATGATTTTCGTTGGCACTTTTATTTTCAGCATCATTTTCATATGTAGTTTTATCTACTATTTTATCTTGTCTAATTTCTATTGGATGTCTCTTTCTAATCTTTTTAAGGCTTTTTTCTAGAGTTGATGCAACTCTGATCTCATTATTCCCATTCACTTCATTCACAGCTTCATTCATAGCACCATTCGCACTTTCATTCAACTCATTAACCTTAATATTCCTTTCATTCACTATAATAATGGGTTCATTCACAACTTTGTTATCCTTATTCGCTTCGATAACATTTTCATTCTCCTTCTCGTTAGTCTCACCAACTTTCTTATTAATAACTTTATCTTCGTGCACATTATCAGCAGGTGGATTAATTTTATACGCACTCTCACTACTATCATTAGAAACCACATCATCCTCAATAATATCAGAATTGACATCAATAAGGTGATCAAAATAAAGATAAACAGTGTTGTCATTTTTCATAGCACTTTTATACATCCTCATAACTTCAACATTCGTTCTAAACACTCTCAGACTCTTGGCTAAATCTAAATTAGGTTCCAACCAATAAACTTCATTATATCTAGGATAACTCAGATCTAGAAATAAACCCTCACTAAAAAATAAATTGCATGTCTCCACGTTAATCAATGAATCTTAGATAATAAACCCCCTTAGTATGTCATATTACCGTTTCCACTCTTTTGCAAAGAATCCATGTGATGATACACAAATGTAATTAGACAATTCATTTGAAAAATAGTAAAAAAAAGATAAAATGAATAAACTAGAAGCATAGCCATATCTTTGACAATGACAAAAAAGGGTTTACATCCTCAATGACTATAGTAATATAGTAAGTGTAGAAAACACAAAACAAAGAGTATGTTTGGCAAACACGTTGGAGAGGATAAAAGTACCTTTAAGTTATTTGAACGCTGTTTTTTGATGTAAGAAATTATAGCTTTTGCGTTCATTCAACGTACGTTTAGGTTTATTGTTGGTCATTATCCATAATTTTTTTTATCACTTTTAATACTTTCTTTCCTATTTTAATTTTTTTATTAAATTTTTTATTGTAATTTTGTTATAATATGAATTATTGATTTTATTAAAAAAGACAAAGAAAATAAAAAATTGGTCATATATAAAAATAGAGTCATAAGTAATAAAATTTTATCATCCAAAATAATACTAAATAAAAAAATATTGAAAAATTAAAACAATTATAAAATATTTTTTGTTTGATATTGTAAAATTTATCATTATAATTCTTGTGCACTATTTATTATTCTAATTTTTTATAATATGTATTATTGTTCTTATTAGAAATAATAAATTAAATAAAAAATTAATTATAAATAATTATTAAAATATAACTAATAAAAAGTTAAAACCTAAAAGTAATAATAAAATAAGATTATTGAGAATATTAAAAAAAATTAAAATATGTTATTTTATATGTTATTTTTAATTTAATAAATAAATATTAATTTTTATTATAAAAAAAATACTAAAAAAATTGTCAATTTTTATATCTTATTTTTAATTTCATAAATAAATATTAATGTTATTATAATAGTAAAAAATTCTAACATATTAAAATAGAGTACTATAAAAAATATTATATAAAAAATATTAAAAAAGTATAAAAAAATTAAATATACTTAAAAAAGTAACATTATAATTTAATATTATTTTTTTAATAATTAATTAATTATTTATCTAAAAATAATTTTAACTAATATTATCTAAACATAAATCATATTAGCATAAACTTACTTCTACATAAAATTAATTTTGTAAAATCAATTTCATTCAAATTTCAGTTTGACAAATCACAGTTCAAACACACCTAAAGAACTACCAAACAATCAAAATCATCGTAAGGTTGTCTACAAAGGCAATATATATAAAACCATGGAATGAAGCAAAATCTACCTCTTCATGGTCAGTAACAGCAAAGAGTGGAATCGCAATGATGCTCTTTGCAATCCCTTGTATTTAAAACTCTAGATTTGACAATGTCTATCACGTGTCACATGTTTTCCCTCTCCTTCGCATTTAGATGGACTTTGACAATTTAATTTTAACGTATTTTATAAAATTAGCTTTTACTTAGAATGAGTTGAGCACAATAGTCCAATACAAAAAAAATTCCACTTCCTTAACCTTCTTTTTTCATTAACCATTAGTTTGACAACAAAAAATATAATTATAATTTTTTTTTAGATAATCAGTTGCGAATATAAAAAAATATCTCCCACAAAAATATAAATAATTGTGTTTGAAAAACATTAAAATAAAAAGATTATATTTATATTAAAAAATAAATTATAATCTTATTTTAAATTTAAATTTATAATTTAAAATAATTAATTACATGAATAAAATAAATTTTTTATTTTTTATTATTTTATTTTTATAATTTATTTATTTCAATTTATTAGAGATAATTTTTATATTTTAATCTTGAGTGAATACACAACTCAATCTTTAATAATTTTTTCGAAAAAATTACGAGGTTCTAAATAAAAGAATACATTTTTTGATTCTAAATTTTTATTTTTATGAAACTGAATAGTGCATGTATCAATAATAAAAAATATTAACAAATAAATTAATTAATCTCAAAAAATAAAAATTAAAAATAAAAAATATATAAAAAATATTATTGTCTTTTGAAATAATTATAAAAAAAACTGTTTAAAAATTTTTTTCTTCAATAATAATGAAATTGCAAATCAGACCACTTAGCTAACACACCGTAGCATGGTTCTTTGCTTTGGTGTCAACTCAAGTCTCAACAAACCTTTGTTTCCATGCGGTGATTGTTTCCACCATTCAATTCGCTCTTTTCTCTTCCAACCCCTTCTTCTCGTTTGATCGGATTTTATACAAACATGTTGCGTGCAGCATCATTTTCATCACTCTCATTCTCCAGGTTCAGCTTCTCTCTTCATATCCCCTCTTTTCTTGTGCCCTATGTTTTCCCTTTTCGCTTTCCTTCCTGTTCATGTTCAATGTCAAGCCTTCACTCTCATTCTCACCTCACATCCCCTCGCCATGTTGATGAAGCTGTTGATTCCTTCACTCGCATGCTCTCTGCGTCGCACTCCATCCATCGTCCAATTTAACCAGATTTTGGGGTCTCTTGCCAAGACGCACCATTTCCCCACCGCCATTTCCCTTTTTCAGCAATTGCAAACCAGGGGAATTGCTCCCAGCATAGTTACTTTGAGCATCGTAATTAATTGTTGTTGCGGCATGGGTCATATGGCGCTTGCTTTCTCTGTATTGACCAAGATTTTCAGGATGGGTTTTCAGCCTGATATCATAACGTTGAATACACTCATTAAAGGTCTCTGTCTCTCTAGTAAGGTTGAAAAAGCACTGCATTTTCATGATAGATTGTTGGCTCATGGATTTCACTTCGACCAAGTCACTTATGCAACTTTGATTAATGGGCTTTGTAAGACCGGACACACAGCAGCTGCTATTCAAGTGTTGAGAAAGATTCCACGGTATGGGATTGCTCCTGATGTCGTCATGTACAGCGCAATTATTGATAGCTTGTGCAAGGTTACGCTTGTAAGTGATGCTTTTCATTTATACTCTGAAATGCTTGCTAAGGGAATCTCTCCCGATGTTATCACGTACAACACGCTAACTTATGGCTTGTGCCTTGCGGGCCAACTTAAGGAAACCATTGATTTACTAAATCATATGATGCTGAAAAACATCAGTCCAGATGTTCGTACCTATAACACTTTGATTGATGGACTATGTAAGGAGGGAAATATCAAAGATGCTAAGAGTGTGTTGGCTGTGATGACAAAAGATGCTGTGGAGCCAACTGTGGTTACTTATAATTGTTTAATGGATGGGTATTGCTTGGTTAACGAATTAAACAAGGCAAAATGTATATTCGACACAATGCCCCATATAGGAATGACTCCTAATATCCAAAGTTACAATATTATTATTAATGGCTTGTGCAAAAGTAAATTGATGGATGATGCCTTGAATATCTTTGAAGAGATGCGTCGCAAGAACTTGGTTCCGGACACGGTAACTTACAATACTCTAATTGATGGCTTGAGAAAATCAAGGAGAATCTCTTGTGCTTCAAAGCTTCTTGTTGAGATGCATAGTAAAGGTCAACCTGCTGATATAATCACTTACACTTCCTTGTTGGATGGGATGTTCAATATCAAACAAGTTGACGAGGCACTTATGTTATTTAATCAAATGAAAAAGAGTGGCATTGATCCGAATATATTCACGTATAATATACTTATTCATGGCCTATGCAAAAATGGCAGACTTATAGAAGCAAAAGAGATTTTTCAAGATCTTTCCGTTAAAAACTATCATCCAAATGTGAGGACATACACTATTATGATCAATGGGCTTTGCAAAGAGGGCTTGTTTGAAGAAGCATTGGCCCTGATGTCAAAAATGGAAGACAATGGTTGCTTACCAAATGCTGTGACTTTTGAAATTGTTATTCGTGCTTTGTTTGAAAAAGGTGAGAATGACATGGCGGAGAAACTTCTTCGGGAAATGATTGCTAGAGGCTTATTGAATGGATGAATGAAGGTAAGATACATCAACTCAAATTGAAATCACCTCTCTATTGTTGCAGAATATTTATCATAGTTCTGTAAATTCTGTATCTGTTGGGTCAGATAACTTTGGCAATGCCATAACATCAATACCACTGATGTCTTAACTATCTCATTTATATTCAATTAATTTTTAACTTTCAATTTTTGTAACTGCTATCATCCTTTTTACTTCCACTATGCTTTATTGATTCTTTAGAGGATATTCCTAGTTGTAGTTTACAGGTTTAGTGTTTAAGATCTCTTTATAGTAATTAATAGTTCTTTACTTTTATCCTATGAGATCATATATCTTAACTGTTATCATGCTACAAACTAAGAAAAACAAAAAAAGAGTGTTATAAACATTTGCAAATCCATTGCATTCTGTATAAGGAAAATTACATTATTATGAAAAATGTGGTTCTAAAATATGAGTGCGTTAATAATTCGGTTATGGTTTCCCAACTTCAAATTTTATTGTTATTTTGCTTGTTGATCAATGACTTCTCTATGGAGATTGGCAATATTTGATTTACACTGGATTTTGACCTGCTTAAATGAGTGTGGTTTGGCCACCAAAGTATTTCAAAGCAGATATTTTTCTGCATCAATATTTCTCTTGCCTTGATTTTAGCTTGTAGTTTTGTACATCTAAACTTGTGTCACGAGAACTTAGTTCCTAATACGGTAACTTACAACACTTTTATTGATGGCTTGGGCAAATCAAAGAGATTCTCTCGCGCTTTGGAGCTTTTTATTGAGATGCATGATAAAGGTCAACCTTCTTCTATATTCATTTACAATTTCTTGATAGATGCCTTGTGCAAAAACCGACAACTTGACAAGGCACTTGTGTTATTCAGTAAAATGGAAGAGATTGCCATTAACCAAATATACACTCATACAACATGCTTATTGATGACCTATGCAAAAGTGGAAAACTTAAACATGCTCAGGAGATTTTTCAGGATCTTCCTGTTAGAGGCTAAACGTCCAGCCAGACATACAATATTGTGATCAATAGTCTTTCTAGAGAGGGTCTGTTTGAAGATGCATTGGCCCTGTTGTCAAAAATGGAACATGATGGTTGCATTCCTGATGCTGTGACTTTTTAAACCATTATTTGAGCTTTGTTTGAAAAAGATGAGAATGTGACGGCAGAAAAACTCCTTCGTGAAATAATTGCTAGAGGCTTATTGAATAGATAAAAGAAGGTAAAATACATCTCAAATTAAAATTACATTTCTATTGTTGTTGAATATGTAGAATAGTTATATAAATTCTCTATATGCTGGGGCAGAGGACTTTGGCAATGCCATGACCTCACTATCACTAAGGTTTTGACTATCTCAATTTTATTCAACTAACTTTGCACTTTTGATTTTCACAATTGTTAATAATTTTGTTATGGTTTCCCTGCTATTCCTAAACTGTGCAACTTGTTTTTCTTTATCTTTGTAGGTGGAGTATCTAACAAATTCCCATGACTGTTGACATTTATCATTAGCAAATAGCAACCGTAAACTGTTGTTTATTTGACCGAATCCTCCAAGAACTGTAGTAAAACGAATTTAAGTGGGGATTAAGGATGTATTCATAAGCTATACGGATTTCTATTCCACCTTAAAAATAAATCCAACTTCTAAAATGTGTGTCGCCTCTTTTGATTTTCCTTTTTATCTTTATTTCCTTTTCAGATTACAGCCTAAGCAGAATCGATTTAGATTATCCATCTAAAGTCTAAACTTCCCGATTTTATCTCGTTATCTATTAGAAGTTCCACACATCAAGATGCTGTCTTTTTTATGCTAAAGCATGTGATGACACTTGATGTCAAAACTTAAGATATTGCGTGTGAAGAAAAGATAGAGGACATGGAGAAGAAGAAGAAAATGAAAGAGGCCATGATTCTTGTTACTATTGTATTTTTGTGGCAATAATTAATGATAGGAGTCGGAGCTGCAATTACTTTTGATGGCTGCCAAATAGCCAAAGAGAGTTTTAATTTGGATTTATTTTGTTGAATGCTTCTGTTGACTCAGTTGATTCATGGATTTTGGTATGCTGGTTTTTTATTACTATAATTTTCAAGATAAATATTCCTCTATATTAGTTAAGGGTTCGACTAATGTGCCCCCCTTTATCTTTTGATGATGTTTGCAGGTTTTGGGAGAAAGAAAGAGGCTAAATTTTTGTGGCGATGTGCAATATATTCCACTATTTGGAGCATTTGGCTAGAACAGTCTTCGTACATTTCATGACAGATTCACAGGAAAAGTTGTTTGTTTTAAAATATATGATTTTTTCAGATGACTTTCCCTCAGACATGATGAGAGATTGGAAGTTGCCGTTCATTGAAGCTTCCGAACTTGTTTGTATTTTCAATGGTTTGGACTTTGGAGAAACTTTTTCCTCCACCCATTTGTACTTTTCTCTCAATACATTAATGATATTCTTTCTTTTGTTATCAAGAAAAAAATATATAAAATAAATAGCTAGAATGATGCTATTGAGAACTCCGAAATAAATGTTTGTAACATTTATCTGTGGATTTATATATCTATGAAAAAATAGAGCTGTGTTTGGTTTCAAAATGGGCCCAACCAAAATGAGAAACAGATTAAGCATGAAAAACTCTAGAAGAAATTAAATGCAATGTCTATTATCAAAAGGGTTAATGAGTGGGAAGTTATCAATGTGCCTAAGTTATAGTGTTGCTATCAATATGATTTACTCACCAACACATGATCACTGTCGCTTCCATTTTCCGTTTTTCTAGATTCAAAGTCTCTGCAATTACTGTTACTACTTTGCTTCTAATATTAATTTATTAATTTATATATCTATAAATATTATGTATCTTAATTCTTAAATAGTTACCCCACCGCATTCATATGGTGGACATGTAGCCTGCTAAAGTATGCGCCACCTCTAATCTCTCTCTGTTATCATCGCCAGTGTTGATTACTTCAATTTTTTGCTAATAATTGTTCAATTTTTAGTTATTGCTGTTATAATTTTTGTTAATTTGTTAGTGATTGTTGTTGTCGTCGTCGTTATTGTTCTCGTTGATTTATTAAATATTTTGATAATAATTATTTAATTTTGCTAATAATTCTTTTGCTCATTTTTTGTTAGGTATTATTAAATTTGTTGGTATGTAATTGTATATTGAATTTATTTGCTTAGCTATTATTATTTTTTATTACTTCAATTTTTTGCTAATAATTATTTAGTTTTCGTAGTTATTGTTCTTATGGTTTTTGTTGACTTATTAGTGATTGTTGATGTGCTGTCATTGTTCTTATTAATTTGTTAAATTTTTTGATAATGATTATTCAATTCTTACTAATAATTTTTTTTTTGCTAATTTTTTGTTAGGTATTATTAATTTTTTTGCTATGTAGTTATATATTGAATTTATTTGCCTAGCTGTTATTGAATTTATTTGCTATTATTTTTCTTGATTACTTAAATTTTTTATAATAATTGTTTAGTTTTTATTAATAATTTTTTTGCTAATTTTTTGTTTGAAATTATTAAATTTAAATACTTAAAATTATATATTAAATTTTGAAACATTTTTTTAAAATTTAAATTTAAGTTTATCGTTGGATTTACTGTCGGTTAAATCTGCCGGTAACAAGCTCTAGAATTTCGCAATTAAAATTTTATATCCGTCGGTAATTAGCGGCAGACGAAAAAATCATCCAGTAAATAGTTACCGGCGAGGTTTATACCCGCATATTTTTTTGATAATTTCGACAGTAAATTCTACAATTTTCAGCGTTTTTCTTATAGTGTCTTATGCTTGTGAATTGATCCTTTTCATATTGGTCATTGCATCATTAAACTCTTGATCAGTGGTTACTTTGGCACATTGCGAAAATGATCCCTTTAGTTCTTTAACCTTTAGTTCAGGTTTCTCCACATATGCATACAACAAAATTTGTGCTTAATACCCGACATGATATCCTGTAATGCTGGTATTAGTCCCTGCATTGAAGAGTAGATTAAATAATTAGAAGATATTCATGCAACGATATAAAGAAATTAACATGACAAATAAGAATTCATAGTGTATATCACCTTTTGTTGGTTAGACATAAAAACTCATTCATTCTCATTATAGTCCCATGTCGATATATAATTCCTCAAGAAAGAATCTTCAATTTTTTCTTGTCTCTCTACGTTCACAATCAAATATGCAATTGGGAACAGTTAGTTGTTCGCATCTTGAGAAATGATTGTTAGTAATTGTCCTCCAAAGTAACTTTTTAGAAAAGTCACATCCAATGTTATAAAGGGTCTACATCTTGTCCTAAATCCACTCTTGCGAGTAGTCAAACAAACATACAATTTCATGAACTTTGGTAACCTATCCATCGAATTCCTTTTTTTCAATTTAGATATAAAAAAAGATGTTAGTGAAAATACAAAATTTACTGGAAGAAAAAAAAATAGTTTTTAGATCATCAAAAAAAAAAAAAAATGGAATTCGAGTTAGAGACTCGAAATCAAGCAATAGCGGAAGACACGAGTGGGGTGGATTTGGAATCATCTCTTTCAACCCAAGAAAAAGATATTGAAGCAGAGGGGTTTGGGGTGTTCCTATGTTTGCTTTTGACCCAGGATTAACCTTCATGATCTCATCCAGATAGTCTCTCAATCGTATGTATTGATCCTTCTCCGTGCCTTCAATGATATCTTTTGCCTTTTTCATAGCTCTATACATTATCTTCTGAGCCACATAAATATCATACTCAATCTTAAACCACTCTTGTGCCTCTCTCTGTAACATGTTGGAATGGATTCTGAACTTTGATACCAACTTTTCAAAAATCCAAACACATATGACTGACTTGCTCTTGTTGCTTTTCGGGTAAGTATGTTCATCTATAAAGGTCTTAATTTGAAACAAAGGTAGATATTTGGTCCTAGCACAGTAATACAAACAAGGATAGTTGGTGTCATAGCATATCACTTTGCACCTCTTCTTCTCATTTCTAAGATAGAAGATCTGTCTCCCAATTTGTATGTTGTGCTTTTACACTGCTGCTTTGAAGTGGTCCATTGTCTCAAACTCCATGTTCAACTCTAGAGTAATTTTCCATACGGTGTGTATGGGTTATGTTGAGAAAATACAACTTTTGCTTCATCATCTAACCCAGAAGGGCTACATAGTTTTGCATACTCATATTGATACATTTTAGGTCCACTGTCTCCAGCTTCTCTATTCGCATTAGGCACCTCTACCCTTGGTGCTTCATTGTCCCTTCCAAGAACAATTCTCTATCCAGAAGGTCGAGGCCTTAGATGATTTCTTTTTCTGTTTGGATTCTCATTTGTTTGTGCAATATCATCTGTCAGAAAACTAGTTAAGAAAGGTAAGCAATTTGTGCAACTTATGCAATGATACAACATATTTCACAGCAATGGTACAACATTTTTCGGAGAAATTATCTAAGTAAACATAATAAAAAGGTTTACCTATTGTGTTTTCTGTTACAACTTCTTCTGTCATGATCTCATCCATAATTGGTTGGTCCAAATTAGCACCTTCGTTAGCTCATGAGAAGCACTTTGATTGCAGTCTTTGTTGGCACTTTCATTATTAACATCATTAGCATCATTCTCATGTGTGGCTTCATCTACTGTTTCAACTTGTCCAGATTCACCACTCCTTTTTTGTTGGGGTAAACCATTTGATGGTGGTCTTAGATGCCTTTTTCTAACCTTCTTAACACCCTTCTCTAGAACTGATGCAATTACGATCTCATTATTCCATTTACTTCATTCACAACTTCATTCATAGAACCATTGATGCACGAAAACTTGTCTCTCAACAATTTTTCCTTCGGCAAGTATACCGAATTTGTCGTCAAGTAAAAACTCACAATAGAGTGAGGTCGAATCCCACAGGGATTGATTGGTCAAGCAACTTTAGTTGGAAGAGTATGCTAGTTGAGCAAAACAGAGTGTAGTTCGAGAATTGCAAAAAATTAAATGACGGAAAAGTAAATAGCAGAAAATAAAATGCAGAATCTTAAATAGGGATTTAGGGTAATAAGCATGAAAATAAATGACAGAAAATAAAGAGAATGGGTAAGATCAGAAATGGGGAATTCATTGGGCTCAGGAGATGTTGTATTCTCCGGATCAAGTTCATTTTCATCTCTTCCTCAATCAATGCATCTATTGATCTCCTTGGCAATCTTAGGTGATTAGATTCCAATTCCTTGGTAATCCAATCTCTCTAAGCTTGAACAATTGCCAATTCCTTGATTTAATTGCTCATGGGAAGAAATGAAGTATGATCACTGATTATACCACATGTATTTTCAAATCAAAGTGTTGGGAGGATTACATGTCACTGTATCCTCCCAGACTCCAATTTGGTCCAACATGAGAAAGCATTTCTAGCATGATCTCCTCATCCCTTTTCCAAGGCTCAGAGGAGATCCAATTATGGAGAGTTTCTTTTCCAAGACAACTAACCAATTGAATTAAGATCGAAAGCTTTCTAGTAAATCAAAAGAGAAGAAAGAAGAAGAGAATGAAAACTATAATTGATCCATCCAATTACAACAGAGCTCCCTAACCCAATGAAAGAGGTTTAGTTGTTCATAGCTCTAGAAATAGAAAATGGCAGAAAATAATACATCCAAGCTAAAAGTGCAGAAAAGTAAATATACAGAGAGTAGTTCTCCAAAGTGTTAAGCTCTTCTATAGTTTAAAACTACTCCTATATATACTACTCCTCTTGATCTTCTAGTGAGTTCTTTAAGTCTTGGATGTGGGCTTTGGATCTTGAGTTGAAGCAGTTCCAATCTTTAGTGGGCCCAGCTTGCAGAGAAGTATGAATTAGGCATGGGCGTTAGTGAAGTTAACGTTAAGTGACATTGTGGGTTCGAGAACGTTAGTGGCAATCACAATTTTCACTAACGTTCCAACCCCATATAGCCTACGTTAACTCCAACGTTAGTGACACTAACGTGACCACTAACGTTGCCTTTGTAAATCTTCGCTAGCATTATTGGGACTCACCTTTCCCAATAACGTTGGCTTATAACCCTTTGTCCCTACGTTAGAGTTTACGTTAGTTACACTAACGTGGCTCTTAACGTGGTTATGCCTCACCTTCGAGAGCGTTAGTGACACTTATCTTTGTCACTAACGCTCAAAGTGCCCCTACTCTCCACGTTAGAGCTCACGTTAACTAAGTTAACGTGGCCACTAATGTGGTAGTAATGTCATCTTCCAACGTTAATGACAAAGGTGAGTGTCACTAACGTTGGCTCATCAATCTCAGCTCTACGTTAACTTTCACGTTAGTGGTCTTAACGTGACCACTAATGTGGGCAATGCTAGTTGATCAAACGTTAGTGATAAAGGTGAGTGTCACTATCGTTGGCATTGTTCCTTTCTTCCACATTAGAGTTCACGTTAACTAAGTTAACGTGACTCTTAACGTGGCTCATTGCCAATTCTTGGAACGTTAGTGGTGTTCACGTTTACCACTAATGTTGGAGCTTTCTTTTGTCTCCATGTTAACTACCACGTTAACTTAGTTAACGTGGCAATTAACGTGGGCTTATGATGGCTTCGCGGGCGTTATTGGTGATCACTTTTCTCCTTAACGTTGCAAGCTATTTACCATTCCACGTTAGTGGTCACGTTAACTAGATTAACGTGAGTACTAACGTGGTTTTTCCTTGCTTCCTTTGTCCTGAAATCAAGCAAATAAAATGCATCAAAGCTCTAGCCAAAGTCATGAGATTATGCATCATCAATTTATCATTCAATTCTAGCAAAATCCTCATGAAATCATGTGAAATTCACAATAGTTGCTTGAATCAAGGTGTAAGTGTATTTTTAGCCAAAACTTGCCTTATTCACTAAGAAAATGCATTAAACTACCTTAAAACAGTAAAGAAAAGGTCAGTGAAACTGGCCTAGATGCCCTGGCATCACAACACCAAACTTAAAGCTTGTTTGTTGGTGCACGAAATCACAATCACACTTTTGCAATTCCGCACAACTAACCAGCAAGTGCACTGGGTCGTCCAAGTAATACCTTACGTGAGTAAGGGTCGATTACACGGAGATTGTCGGCTTGAAGCAAGCTATGGTTATCTTGTAACTCTTAGTCAGGATATCAATAATTCTCAGATTTAATTGTAAAAAGTAAAAGAATATGAAATAAATACTTGTTTTGCAGTAACGGAGAACAGGTTGAGGTTTTGAAGATGCTACATCTTCTGAATCTCTACTTTCCTACTGTCTTCTTCTTCATGCACGCAAGGCTCCTTCCATGGCAAGCTGTATGTTGGGTTTCACCGTTGTCAATGGCTATCTCCCATCCTCTCAGTGAAAATGTTCAACGCGCTCTGTCACAGCACGACTATTCATCTATCAGTTCTCGATCATGTCGAAATAGAATCCAATGATTCTTTTGCGTCTGTCACTAACGCCCCACAATCGCGAGTTTGAAGTTCATCACAGTCATTCAATTCCTGAATCCTACTCAGAATACCACAGACAAGGTTTAGACCTTCCGGATTCTCAAGAATGACTGCCAATGTGTTCTAGCTTATACCACGAAGATTCTGATCAAGGAATCCAAGAGATATCTACTCAATCTAAGGTAGAACGGAGGTGGTTGTCAAGCACACGTTCATAGGTGAGAATGATGATGAGTGTCACAGATCATCACATTCATCAAGTTGAGAAACAAGTGATATCTTAGAATAGAAGCAAGCGTGATTGAATGAAAAACAGTAGTAATTGCATTAATCCATCAAGACACAGCAGAGCTCCTCACCCCCAACCATGGGGTTTAGAGACTCATGCCGTAGAAGGTATAATAAGAAATGTGTAAAGTGTCATGAGGTAAAGATACAATAGCAAAAGGTCCTATTTATAATGAACTAGTGACCTAGGGTTTACAAGAATGAGTAAATGATGTAAAAATCCACTTTCGGGGTCCACTTGATGTGTGCTTGGGCTGAGCATTGAAGCTTCCATGTGTAGAGACTTTTCTTGGAGTTAAACGCCAGCTTTTGTGCCAGTTTGGGCGTTTAACTCCCATTTTTGTGCCAGTTCCGGCGTTTAACGCCGGGAATTCTGAAGCAGATTTGGAACGCCTGTTTGGGCCATCAAATCTCGGGCAAAGTATGGACTATTAATATTTCTGGAAAGCCCTGGATGTCTACTTTTCAACGCAATTGAGAGTGCATCAATTGGGCTACTGTAGCTCCAGAAAATCCTCTTCGAGTGCAGGGAGGTCAGAATCCAACAGCATCTGCAACCCTTTTCAGCCTCTGAATCAGATTTTTGCTCAGGTCCCTCAATTTCAGCCAGAAAATACCTGAAATCACAGAAAAATACACAAACTCATAGTAAAGTCCATAAAAGTTAATTTTAAATAAAAACTAATAAAAATATAATTAAAACTAACTAAAATGTACTAAAAACATACTAAAAACAGTGCCAAAAAGCATATAAATTATCCGCTCATCACAACACCAAACTTAAATTGTTGCTTGTCCCCAAGCAACTGAAAATTGAATAGGATAAAAAGAAGAGAACATTCTATAGACTCCAAAATATCAATGAAACTTAGCTCCAATTAGATGAGCGGGACTAGTAGCTTTTTGCCTCTGCACAGTTTTGGCATCTCACCTTATCCTTTGAAGTTTGGAATGATTGGCATCTATAGGAACTCAGAATTTAGATAGTGTTATTGATTCTCCTAGTTAAGTATGTTGATTCTTGAACACATCTACTTTATGAGTCTTGGCCGTGGCCCAAAGCACTCTGTTTTCCAATATTATCACCGGATACATACATGCCACAGACACATAACTGGGTGAGCCTTTTCAGATTGTGACTCAGCTTTCCTAGAGTCCCCAATTAGAGGTGTCCAGGGTTCTTAAGCACACTCTTTTTGCTTTGGATCACGACTTTAACCACTCAGTCTCAAGCTTTTCGCTTGACACCTTCACGCCACAAGCACATGGTTAGGGACAGCTTGGTTTAGCCGCTTAGGCCAGGATTTAATTCCTTTAGGCCCTCCTATCCACTGATGCTCAAAGCCTTGGATCCTTCTTAGTGTCCTTGCCTTTTGGTTTTAAGGGCTATTGGCTTTTTTTGCTTCTTTTTTTTTTCACTGCTTTTTCTTGCTTCAAGAATCAATTTGATGATTTTTTCAGATCCTTAATAACATTTCTCCTTTTCCATCGTTCTTTCAAGAGCCAACAAATTTAACATTCTTTGAACAACAAATTCAAAAGACATATGCACTGTTCAAGCATTCATTCAGAAAACAAAAAGTATTGTCACCACATCAAACTAATTCAACTAGTTTCAAAGATGAATTCGAAATCCTGTACTTCTTGTTCTTTTGTGATTAAATCATTCTTCATTTAAGAGAGGTGATGGATTCATAAGACATTCATAGCTTTAAGACATGAACTTTAAATTTTATTAATCATGGAATAAGAACAAGACTCAAAAATAAATATAAGATAAGACCAATAGTAATAGAAAACAGAAAATTAAAAACAGAAATTTAAATGACTCTAAAATAGATTTCTAATGATAAAGGTTATCACAGAGTTAGGACTTAACAACCTTGATTTTAATAAGTGGATGCTCCCTCAACTTGTGGGGTGTTTGACCCTTCAAGGGAGAGCTTCTGGTGCTTCAGCTCCTGTAGCTCACGCCCCTGCTTCTTGGTGGACGAAATTGTGATCAACAATTTTAGCTCTTTGGTATGTGCACAAAAACATTAACTCAGCACTTTCTTTTCACAACTCCGTTCAACTAACCAACAAGTGTACTGGGTCGTCTAAGTAATAAACCTTACGCGAGTAAGGGTCGATCCCACAGAGATTGTTGGTATGAAGCAAGCTATGGTCACCTTGTAAATCTCAGTTAGGCAGATTAAAATTGGTTTATGGATTTTCGAATAATTAATAATAAATAGAAAATAAAAAGGGATAGAAATACTTATGTAAATCAATAGTGGAAATTTCAGATAGGCGTATGGAGGTGCTGTGCTCCTCTTGAAACTCTACTTCACTACTCACTCTTTCTTCAATCCTTCTTACTCCTTTCCATGGCAAGCTGTATGTAGGGCATCACCATCATCAATGGCTACTTTTAATCCTCTCGGGAAAATGGTCCTATGCGCTGTCACTACACGGCTAATCGTCTGGAGGCATCACCCTTGGTTGATGGCTACATCCCATCCTCTCAGTGAAAATGGTCCAAATGCTCTATCACGGCACGGCTAATCATCTGTCGGTTATCAATCAGGTTGGAGTAGAATCCATTGATTCTTTTGCATTTGTCACTAACGCCCAGCCTTCAGGAGTTTGAAGCTCGTCACAGTCATTCAATACCAGAATCCTACTCGGAATACCACAGACAAGGTTAGACTTTCCGGATTCCCGGGATCCTACTCGGAATACCACAGACAAGGTTAGACTTTCCGGATCCCCATGAATGCCGCCATCTATCTAGCTTATACCACGAAGATTCTGTTGGGGAATCTAAGAGATATGCGCCCGGCCTAAGGTAGAACGGAAGTGGTTGTCAATCACGCGCGTTCATAGGTGAGAATGATGATGAGTGTCACGGATCATCACATTCATCAAAGTGTTGTGCAACGTATATCTTGGAATAAGAATAAGAGAGAATTGAATGAAAAGTAATAGTAATTGTATTGAAACTTGAGGTACAGCAGAGCTCCACACCCTTAATCTATGGTGTGTAGAAACTCCACCGTTGAAAATACATAAGTGAAAGGTTCAGGCATGGCCGAATGGCCAGCCCCCCAAAACGTGCTCAATGGCCTCCTAAGATGAAGAATAAAACAAAACTGAGACCAAAGATGAAACGTGGTCAAAGACATCTAATACAATAGTTAAATGTTTTATTTATAATAAACTAGCTCCTAGGGTTTACATGAGTAAGTAATTGATGCTTAAATCCACTTTCGGGGCCCACTTGGTGTATGTTTAGGCTGAGCTTGATCTATCCACGAGCTGAGGCTTTTCTTGGAGTTGAACTCCAAGTTATGACGTGTTTTGGGCGTTCAACTCCGGATCATGACGTTTTTCTGGCGTTTAACTCCAGACAGCAGCATGTACTTGGCGTTCAACGCCAAGTTACGTCGTCAATTTCCAAATAAAGCATGGACTATTATATATTTCTGGAAAGCTATGGATGTCTACTTTCCAACGCCGTTAAGAGCGTGCCATTTGAAGTTCTGTAGCTCTAGAAAATCCATTTCGAGTGCAGGGAGGTCAGATTCCAACAGCATCAGCAGTCCTTTTGTCAGCCTTTTTCATAGTTTTGCTCAAGTCCCTCAATTTCAGCCAGAAATTACCTGAAATCACAGAAAAACACACAAACTCATAGTAAAGTCCAGAAATGTGAATTTAACATAAAAACTAATGAAAACATCCCTAAAAGTAGCTTAAACTTACTAAAAACTACCTAAAAACAATGCCGAAAAGCGTATAAATTATCCGCTCATCACAACACCAAACTTAAATTGTTGCTTGTCCCCAAGCAACTGAAAATCAATTAGGATAAAAAGAAGAGAATATACTATAAATTCCAGAACATCAATGAATATTAATTATAATTAGATGAGCTGGACTTGTAGCTTTTTGCTTCTGAACAGTTTTGGCATCTCACTTTTTCCTTTGAAGTTTAGAATGATTGGCTTCTCTAGAAACTTAGAATTTTTGGATAGTGTTATTGACTTTCCTAGTTAAGCATGATGATTCTTGAACACAGCTAATTATGAGTCTTGGCTGTGGCCCTAAGCACTTTGTTTTCCAGTATTACCACCGGACACATAAATGCCACAGACACATAACTGGGTGAACCTTTTCAGATTGTGACTTAGCTTTGCTAGAGTCCCCAGTTAGTGGTGTCCAGAGCTCTTGAGCACACTCTTTTTGCTTTGGATCACGACTTTAACCACTCAGTCTCAAGCTTTTTACTTGGACCTTCATGACACAAGCACATGGTTAGGGACAGCTTGATTTAGCCGCTTAGGCCTGGATTTTATTTCCTTGGGCCCTCCTATCCATTGATGCTCAAAGCCTTGGATCCTTTTTTCCCTTGCCTTTTGGTTTTAAGGGCTATTGGCTTTTTCTGCTTGCTTTTTCTTTTTCTTTGCTATTTTTTTCGCCAATATATTTTTTTTTATTTTTTCTATTTTTTTCGCAAGCTTTTGTTTTTCACTGCTTTTTCTTGCTTCAAGAATCAATTTCATGATTTTTTAGATCATCAATAACATTTCTCTTTGTTCATCATTCTTTCAAGAGCCAACAATTTTAACATTCATAAACAACAAGATCAAAAGACATATGCACTGTTCAAGCATTCATTCAGAAAACAAAAGTATTGTCACCACATCAATATAATTAAATTAAATTCAAGGATAAATTCGAAATTCATGTACTTCTTGTTCTTTTGAATTAAAACATTTTTCATTTAAGAGAGGTGAAGGATTAATGGATTTTATTCATAGCTTTAAGACATGGTTACTACATACTAATGATCATGAAGTAGAGACACAAAACATAAATAAACACAACATTAAAAACCGAAAAACAGAAAGAAATAAGAACAAGGAATGAGTCCACCTTAGTGGCGTCTTCTTCTTGAAGGACCAACAATGTCCTTAAGCTCTTCTATGTCCCTTCCTTGCCTTTGTTGCTCCTCCCTTATTGCTCTTTGATCTTCTCTTATTTCATGGAGAATGATGGAGTGCTCATGATGTTCCACCCTTAATTGTTCAACATTGTGGCTCAAATCTTCTAAAGAAGTGTTGAGTTGTTCCCAATAATTGTTGGGAGGAAAGTGCATCCCTTGAGGCATCTCAGGGATTTCTTGATGATGAGCTTCCTCATGCATCTCTTGAGAACCGTGAAGGGTCTCTCTTGCTTGCTCCATCCTCTTCTTGGTGATGGGCTTATCCTCTTCAATGGAGGTGTCTCCTTCTATGATAACTCCAGCTGAGTAACATAGATGGCAAATAAGGTGAGGGAAAGCTAGCCGTGCTATGGGTGAGGGTTTGTCGGCTATTTTGTAGATTTCATTGGAGATGACCTCATGAACTTCTACTTCCTCTCCAATCATGATGCCATGAATCATGATGGCCCGATCCACAGTAACTTCAGATCGGTTGCTTATAGGAATGATGGAGCGTTGAATGAACTCCAACCATCCTCTAGCTACAGGCTTGAGGTCCAGTCTTCTTAGTTAGACTGGCTTGCCTTTGGAGTCTCTCTTCCATTGAGCTCCTTCCACACATATGTCCATAAGGACTTGGTCCAACCTTTGATTAAAGTTGACCCTTCTAGTGTAGGGGCGTTCATCTCCTTGCATCATGGGCAAGTGAAATGCCAACCTCACATTTTCCGGACTAAAATCTAAGTATTTCCCGCGAACCATTGTGAGATAATTCTTTGGACTCGGGTTCATACTTTGATCATGGTTCCTAGTGATCCATGCATTGGCATAGAACTCTTGAACCATTAAGATTCTAACTTGTTGCATGGGGTTGGTTAAGACTTCCCAACCTCTTCTTCGGACTTCATGTCGGATTTTCGGATACTCATTTTTCTTGAGCTTGAAAGGGACCTCAGGGATCACCTTCTTCTTTGCCACAACATCATAGAAGTGGTCTTGATGGCTCTTGGAGATGAATCTTTCCATCTCCCATGACTCGGAGGTGGAAGCTTTTGTCTTCCCTTTTCCTTTTCTAGAGGATACTCCGGCCTTAGGTGCCATTGATGGTAATGGCAAAACAAAAAGCTTATGCTTTTACCACACCAAACTTAAAATATTGCTCGCCCTCGAGCAAGAGAAGAAAGAAGAGAAGAAGAAGAAGAAGAAAAATGGTAGAGAGAGTGAGATGTAGGTTCGGCTAAGTGAGAGAAGAGGGGTTTGTGTTGTGTGAAAATGAAGGAGAATGGAAGGGTATTTATAGGGAGAGGGGGTAGTGTGTATTCGGCCATTTAGGGTGGGAATGGGTGGGAAATTGATTTTGAATTTTTGAAGGTAGGTGGGGTTTATGGGGAAGAGTGGATGGATGTGAGTGGTGAAGGGGGTGATTGGAAAGAGGAATTGAGGTGATTGGTGAGGAGTGTTGGGAAGTGTGACATGGGGAAGAGTAATCACAAAAACTAGGATTAGGAGGTAAGGTGGGAATATGGTAGGTGGGGATCCTGTGGGGTCCACAGATCCTGAGGTGATCCTGTGGGGTCCACAGGTCCTGAGGTGTCAAGGAATTCCATCCCTGCACCAAATAGGCATGTAAATTGCCTTTGCACACCATTCTGGTGTTTAAACGCCGTGTGGTGCACATTCTGGGCGTTCAACGCCCATGTAAAGCATGTTTCTGGCGTTGAACGCCAGTTTCATGCTTGTTGCTGGCGTTCAGCGCCAGCTTTTCTTCTCTGGGCACATTCCTGGCGTTCAGTGCCAGAATGTTGCTTGTTTCTGGCGTTCAGCGCCAGAATGATGCTCTGTTCTGGCGTTGAACACTGGCCAGATGCATCTTACTGGCGTTGAAAGCCAGCCTGTGCTTCCTCCAGGGTGCAAATTTTTTTCTGCTGTTTTTGACTCTATTTTTAATTTTTATGATTTTTTTTCGTGACTCCTCATGATCATGTACCTAATAAAACACAAAATAACAATAATATAGAATAAAATAAAAATTAGATAAATAAAATTGGGTTGCCTCCCAACAAGCGCTTCTTTAATGTCAATAGCTTGACAATGGCTCTCATGGAGCCACAAGGTGATCAGGTCAATGTTGTATAGTCCCAACACCAAACTTAGAGTTTGGATATGGGGTCTTGACACCAAACTTAGAGTTTGACTGTGGGGGCTCTTCTTGACTCTGAACTGAGCGAAGCTCTTCATGCTTACTCTCTTTTGTCATAGAGGAATGGCCATGTGCCTTAAACACAAGGTAGTCCCCATTCAATTGAAGGACTAATTCACCTCTGTTGACATCTATCATAGCTCCTGCTGTGGCTAGGAAAGGTCTTCCAAGGATGATGCAATCATCCTCTTCCTTCCTAGTGTCTAAGATTATGAAATCAGCAGGGATGTAAAGGCATTCAACCTTTACTAACACGTCCTCTACTATTCCATAAGCTTGTCTCAATGACTTGTCTGCCAATTGTAATGAGAACAAGGCAGGTTGTACCTCAATGATCCCCAGCTTCTCCATTACAGAGAGTGGCATAAGATTTATCCCTGACCCCAGATCACACAGAGCTTTTTCAAAGGTCATGGTGCCTATGGTACAAGGTATTAAGAACTTGCCAGGATCCTGTTTTTTTTTTTTTGAGGTAGAATTTGCTGAATCCAGGTATCCAGTTCACTAATGAGCAAGGGAGGTTCACTTTCCCAAGTCTCATTACCAAACAACTTGGCATTCAGCTTCATGATAGCTCCTAAATATTAAGTAACTTGCTCTCCAGTCACATCTTCATCCTCTTCAGAGGATGAATAGTCTTCAGAGCTCATGAATGGCAGAAGAAGATTTAATGGAATCTCTATGGTCTCTGTATGAGCCTCAGATTCCTTTGGATCCTTAATAGGAAACTCCTTCTTGCTTGAGGGACGTCCCAGGAGGTCTTCCTCACTAGGATTTTCGTCCTCTTCCTCCCTTGTGTATTCGGCCATATTGACTATGTCAATGGCTTTGCACTCTCCTTTTGGATTCTCTTCTGTATTGCTTGGGAGAATACTGGGAGGAGTTTCAATGACTTTCTTACTCAGCTGGCCCACTTGTGCCTCCAGATTTCTAATGGAGGATCTTGTTTCACTCATGAAACTGAAAGTGGCTTTTGACAGATAGAGACTAGATTGGCTAAATTGGAGGTGTTTTGTTCAGAATTCTCTGTCTGTTGCTGAGAAGATGATGGATATGGCTTGCTATTGCTCAGTCTATTGCGTCCACCATTGTTAAAGCCTTGTTGAGGCTTTTGTTGATCCTTCCATGAGAAATTTGGATGATTTCTCCATGATGAGTTATAGGTGTTTCCATAAGGTTCACCCATGTAATTAACCTCTGCCATGGCAGGGTTCTCAGGATCATAAGCTTCTTCAGAAGCTGCCTCTTTAGCACTGTTGGATGCATGTTGCCATCCATTCAGATTTTGAGAGATCATGTTGACCTGTTGAGTCAACACTTTGTTCTGAGCCAATATGGCATTCAGAGCATCAATTTCAAGAACTCCTTTCTTCTGGGGTATCCCATTATTCACGGAATTCCTTTCAGAGGTGTACATGAACTGGTTGTTTGCAACCATGTCAATGAGTTCTTGAGCCTCTTCAGGCGTTTTCTTTAGGTGAATAGATCCACCTGCAGAATGGTCCAATGACATTTTCGAAAATTCAGATAGACCATAATAGAATATATCTAATATGGTCCATTCTGAAAACATGTCAGATGGACATCTTTTGGTCAGCTGCTTGTATCTTTCCCAAGCTTCATAGAGGGATTCACCATCTTTTTGTTTGAAGGTTTGAACATCCACTCTCAGCTTGCTCAGCTTTTGAGGAGGAAAGAATTTATCCAAGAAGGCTGTGACCAGCTTATCCCAGGAGTCCATGCTATCCTTAGGTTGTGAATCCAACCATATTCTAGCTCTGTCTCTTACAGCAAAAGGGAAAAGCATGAGTCTGTAGACTTCAGGATCAACTCCCTTCGTCTTTACAGTCTCACAGATCTGTAAGAACTCAGTTAAAAACTGATAAGGATCTTCAGATGGGAGTCCATAAAACTTGCAGTTTTGTTGCATTAAGGCAACTAGCTGAGGTTTCAGCTCAAAGTTATTGGCTCCAATGGCAGGAATGAAGATGCTTCTTCCATCAAACTTGGATGTTGGCTTTGTGAAGTCACCAAGCATTCTCCTTGCATTATTATTATTTTCGGCTGCCATCTCCTTCTCTTGTTCGAAAATTTCTGAAAGGTTACCTTTAGAATAATGTAATTTAGCTTCTCTTAATTTTATCTTCAGAGTCCTTTCAGGTTCTGGATCAATTTCAACAAGAGTGCCTTTTTCCCTGTTCCTGCTCATATGAAAGAGAAGAAAACAAGAAAAGGAAGAGGAATCCTCTATGTCACAGTATAGAGATTCCTTTATGTTAGTAGAAGAAGAAAGGGGAGAAGAATGTAGAAGAGGGGATTCGGATAATTAGATGGAGAGAGGTGAAGAGAAGTGTTAGTAATTAAATAAATAAATAGAAGAAGAAAAGAGAAGGGAAATTTCGAAAATAATTTTGAAAAAGAGGTTAGTAATTTTCGAAAATTCAAGATAAAATATAATTGAAATTAAAATTTAAAACAATTAATTAATTAAAAAGAATTTTTGAAAAAGAGAGAGGTATTTTCGAAAATTGAAGAGGGAAAAATAGTTAGGTGGTTTTGAAAAAGATAAGAAACAAACAAAAAGTTAGTTAGTTGATAAAGATATTAAAATCAAATTTGAAAAAGATAAGAAGATAAGAAGTTAGATAAGATATTTTGAAATCAAATTTTGAAAAAGATAAAATTTTGAGAAGGATAAGATAAAAAGATAAGATAAAAATTTTAAGAAAAAGACATTTTGAAAAAGATTTAATTTTTAAAATGACTTAACTAACAAGAAACTACAAGATAAGATTCTAGAATTTAAAGATTGAACCTTTCTTAACAAGAAAGTAACAATCTTCAAATTTTTGAATCAATCACATTAATTGTTAGTGAATTTTCGAAAATATGATATAAAGATAAGAAAAAGATTTTGAAAATAATTTGAAAAATATTTTTGAAATTTTCGAAAATAATAAAAAAAATGAAAAAGATATGATTTTTGAAAAAGATTTTGAAAAGATAAGATTTTTAAAATTGAAATTTTGACTTGACTTCTAGGAAACAACTAATTTTAAAAATTTTTGACCAAGTCAACCCAAAATTTCGAAAATTTGGAGGGAAATAAGGAAAAGATATTTTTTTTTGAATTTTTAATTATGAGAGAGAAAAACAACAAAAATACTCAATGCATGAAATTTTTAGATCAAAACAATGAATGCATGCAAGAATGCTATGAATGTCAAGATGAACACCAAGAACACTTTGAAGATCATGATGAACATCAAGAACATAATTTTGAAAAATTTTTGATGCAAAGAAAACATACAAGACACCAAACTTAGAAATCTTTAATGCATGGACTCTAACAAACAAAAAATGCATATGAAAAACAACAAACAACACAAAGCAAGAAAACATCAAGATCAAACAAGAAGACTTGCCAAGAACAACTTGAAGATCATGAAGAACACTATGAATGCATGGAATTTTCGAAAAATGCAAAAAATTTTTTTTAAAGCATGCAATTGACACCAAACTTAAAAATTGACTCAAGACTCAAACAAGAACACAAAATATTTTTGGTTTTTATGATTTTATGAATTTTTTTTGTATTTTTATTAATTTTTTCGAAAAACATTATTAGAAAAACGAAAAATAAATAAAAAAATTTGAAAGATTTTTTTGAAAATTTTTTGAAAAGAAAATTACCTAATCTGAGCAACAAGATGAACCGTCAGTTGTTCAAACTCAACAATCCCCGGCAACGGCGCCAAAAACTTGGTGGACGAAATTGTGATCAACAATTTTAGCTCTTTGGTATGTGCACAAAAACATTAACTCAGCACTTTCTTTTCACAACTCCGTTCAACTAACCAGCAAGTGTACTGGGTCGTCCAAGTAATAAACCTTACGCGAGTAAGGGTCGATCCCACAGAGATTGTTGGTATGAAGCAAGCTATGGTCACCTTGTAAATCTCAGTTAGGTAGATTAAAATTGGTTTATGGATTTTCGAATAATTAATAATAAATAGAAAATAAAAAGGGATAGAAATACTTATGTAAATCAATAGTGGAAATTTCAGATAGGCGTATGGAGGTGCTGTGCTCCTCTTGAAACTCTACTTCACTACTCACTCTTTCTTCAATCCTTCTTACTCCTTTCCATGGCAAGCTGTATGTAGGGCATCACCATCATCAATGGCTACTTTTAATCCTCTCGGGAAAATGGTCCTATGCGCTGTCACTGCACGGCTAATCGTCTGGAGGCATCACCCTTGGTTGATGGCTACATCCCATCCTCTCAGTGAAAATGGTCCAAATGCTCTGTCACGGCACGGCTAATCATCTGTTGGTTCTCAATCAGGTTGGAGTAGAATTCATTGATTCTTTTGCGTTTGTCACTAACGCCCAGCCTTCAGGAGTTTGAAGCTCATCACAGTCATTCAATACCGAAATCCTACTCGGAATACCACAGACAAGGTTAGACTTTCCGGATTCCCGGGATCCTACTCGGAATACCACAGACAAGGTTAGACTTTCCGGATCCCCATGAATGCTGCCATCTATCTAGCTTATACCACGAAGATTCTGTTGGGGAATCTAAGAGATATGCGCCCGGCCTAAGGTAGAACGGAAGTGGTTGTCAATCACGCGCGTTCATAGGTGAGAATGATGATGAGTGTCATGGATCATCACATTCATCAAAGTGTTGTGCAACGTATATCTTGGAATAAGAATAAGAGAGAATTGAATGAAAAGTAATAGTAATTGTATTGAAACTTGAGGTACAGCAGAGCTCCACACCCTTAATCTATGGTGTGTAGAAACTCCACCGTTGAAAATACATAAGTGAAAGGTTCAGGCATGGCCGAATGGCCAGCCCCCCAAAACGTGCTCAATGGCCTCCTAAGATGAAGAATAAAATAAAACTGAGACCAAAGATGAAACGTGGTCAAAGACATCTAATACAATAGTTAAATGTTCTATTTATAATAAACTAGCTCCTAGGGTTTACATGAGTAAGTAATTGATGCTTAAATCCACTTCCGGGGCCCACTTGGTGTATTTTTGGGCTGAGCTTGATCTATCCACAAGCTGAGACTTTTCTTGGAGTTGAACTCCAAGTTATGACGTGTTTTGGGCGTTCAACTCCGGATCATGACGTTTTTCTGGCGTTTAACTCCAGACAGCAGCATGTACTTGGCGTTCAACGCCAAGTTACGTCGTCAATTTCCGAATAAAGCATGGACTATTATATATTGCTAGAAATCTCTGGATGTCTACTTTCCAACGCCATTGCGAGCGCGCCATTTGGAGTTATGTAGCTCCAGAAAATCCATTTCGAGTGCAGAGAGGTCAGATTCCAACAGCATCAGCAGTCCTTTTGTCAGCCTTTTTCATAGTTTTGCTCAAGTCCCTCAATTTCAGCCAGAAATTACCTGAAATCACAGAAAAACACACAAACTCATAGTAAAGTCCAGAAATTTGAATTTAACATAAAAACTAATGAAAACATCCCTAAAAGTAGCTTAAACTTACTAAAAACTACCTAAAAACAATGCCGAAAAGCGTATAAATTATCCGCTCATCACTTCTCTTGTTCCTTCAGCAATTTGCAGAGCATGCAGTTTTGATTCTACTGTTCCTCCTTAATTTGTTCCATAGCTTCTTGCAGTTTGGCAACAGATGCTTCTAGGCGGACCCAATAGTCAAATTCAGGAAGTTCAGGGAGGAATTCCAGCGCCCTCCTTTTGATAGAGTTATCTTGCATTTGTCCTTCCATTGACTTCTTAGTGATTGGATGTTCAATTGGGATGAATTCATCTACTCCCATCCTCACTCCAGCATCTTTACATAGCAAAGAGAATAAGCTTGGGTAAGCCAGTTTGGCTTCAGTGGAGTTCTTGTTTGCAATTGTGTAAATCTCACAAGAAATCAGATGATGAATCTCCACTTCTTTTCCCAGCATAATGCAATGAATCATCACTACTCTCTTGATAGTGACCTCAGAACGGTTACTAGTGGGCAATATAGAACGCCCAATGAAGTCTAGCCAACCTCTTGCAATTGGTTTGAGATCTCCCCTCTTGAGTTGGTTTGGGACACCTTTTGAATTGGTTATCCACTTAGTTCCAGGGAGACATATGTCCTCTAGAACTTAATCCAACCCCTTATCTACTTTCACCATTCTCCTATTAAAGGATTCAGGATCATCTTATAGTTGAGGCAATTTGAAGACCTCTCTTATTTTGTCCAGATGGAAGTAAATAATTCTCCCTCTGACCATGGTTCTGTAGGTATGAAAAGTAGTTCCAGTCATTCTCTGCTTATCTGTCAGCCACAGATTTGAGTAGAATTCCTGAACCATGTTTCTTCCAACCTTTGTCTCAGGATTGGCTAGAATTTCCCATCCTCTGTTTCGAATTTGCTCTTGGATCTCCAGATATTCGTCTTCTTTCAGATCGAATTTGACTTCTGGGATCACTGACCTTAGACCCATTATTTTGTGGTAATGGTCTGCATGTTCTTTGGTTAAGAACTTCTCTTGATTCCAAAGACTCTTTGGAGTATTCTTTTTCTTGCCTCTTGAATTGGTTTGTTTTCCCTTAGGAGCCATGATCTTGATGAATCTTAGCTTAGTGATCACAGAAAAGCACACCAAACTTAGAGGTTTGCTTGCCCTCAAGCAAAAGAAAGGAAAGGGTAGAGAGAGGAGGAGAGGCACATTCGAATGGTGAAGAGAGGGGGATGGCCGAATGTGTATTTATAAGGGAGGGGGAGGGATTTCAAAAATTTTGAAAGAGATTTGAGAAGATATGGAAAGAATTTGAGAAAATACTTGAGTTTTTGAAGAATATTTGGAAAGGATTTGAAAAAGATTTGAGAAATAATTTAAAAAATTGTTGGATTTTTGAAATTTGAGGGTGAATTGTAACACCCTACCATACAGAGTCTTATGCTTAAGTCATAATTCAGAGATGGCAAGGTATTACGACCTCTAAAATAAAAATTTAGTACGTATAGTAGTATGAATGATCGATTATAACTAGGAGCCTTTATAGAAAAAGGGGTAAAGAAAAATCGCAACTCAAAAAGCGCAACACTCCGATCGATAACGTAACAAACAAGGATAACCAGCGCGAGATTATATATATACAA
The DNA here is from genome assembly GCF_003086295.3 of Arachis hypogaea. NCBI lineage: Eukaryota > Viridiplantae > Streptophyta > Magnoliopsida > Fabales > Fabaceae > Arachis > Arachis hypogaea. Next base: position 95,491,428 of record NC_092045.1, read on the forward strand.
AGGAGTGTCAAAAACAGGAATATCAAGACTCGAAATCCGGCTGCGAAGATAACCGGTCCGAGCATAGCAATATATATACATATGATAAAAATAAGGAAAACCCCAAAGGAAACCCCAAGGGACACAAATACATAAAACCTATTCTCCAAAATCTCCCATAAGAAGAGTCATCACAGTTTGTATTATTTAATGGAGATAAAAGTATCTAAGCGAAACATATAAACTAAAACTTAGTCCCGAGAACAAAGGATCTTCGCAAATCTAAAAGTCTCCAACATGCCTCAGTGGGACACCTCACGTCCTGCATCTGAAAACCACAAAATCCGCATGGGTGAGAACCAGAGGTCTCCAGCATGGTAACAGCTTCCACATATATAATACATAATAATGGAGGAAAGCCAAAGGCAATCCTAGAACTTCCTCCAGATAATTCAAAGCTTATAAACAAGCTAAACCATATAAGGGTATCTGACAAAAGATTCTTCAGTCTAACTAATACTTCCCTTTCCAATTCCTTCTCACCTCCCAACCACCAGTAGGAGTATAATGTAGCAAACACAGTTATGTCAAACAAGGAATATACAAATAGGAACAATTAAGGCATTTATCCAGAAACAGACGGAAAACTCTATTCATGTAATCCATGAATACCGCAGGAGCGTTCGTCAACCCAAAGGACATCACAGTGTACTCGTAATGACCATAACGAGTCCTGAAAGCGGTTTTAGGGATATCCTCACCCCTCACCCTTATCTGGTGATAACCGGATCGTAAATCGATCTTGGAGAAAACTCCATCTCCTTGTAACTGATCCATGAGATCATCAATTCTCGGCAATGGGTACTTATTCTTTATTGTAACCTTGTTCAGCTGCCTGTAATCCACACAGAGCCGCATACTCCCATCTTTCTTCTTTACCAGTAACACTGGAGCACCCCACGGAGAGACACTTGGTCGTATAAAATTCTTTCCCAAAAAATCCTCTAACTGAGACTTTAGCTCGTTCATCTCTAACGGTGACATCCTATAAGGAGCACTTGAGATTGGTCCCGCCCCGGGCACCAATTCAATAGCAAACTCAACCTCTCGGTTAGGTGGAAACTCATCAATATCATCGGGAAACACTTCCGAAAACTCACGCACAACCGAAATCTGTTCCAACCTTTGATCATCACCCGAAACGCCCGCGGTTAACAACATGATACCCTGACATTCGGTTCCGGAACAGTTCACCATCATCGAATTCAAGTAATAATTATTCACCACGACCGGCCCTTCAATATCTTCCGGCATAAAGTACACCGACTTTGTAGAACAATCTAGTAGAACATGGTTCTTAGATAACCAGTCCAATCCCAAGATAAGATCAAGACCGATCATCGGCAAGCAGATTAAATTATGAACAAAATCACGCTGCTTGAACCTAAAGGAAACTTCTGGGCATCCTAGCCTAGTCACCATGGCTTCATGGGTAGCATTATACACTCTTAGATCATAACCTAAGGTTACAATCTTCAGTCCTAACTCATGGGCTTTCTCAAATGCAATGAATGAATGCGATGCTCTCGAATCAAATAAAGTATTTAAAGTTTGACCAGCCATTTCACAGTTACCTCTAATGAGTGTCTCAGATCCCTCAGCTCCTACAGCTGAAGTGGTGAACACCCGACCAGTCTGTTGTGCTTTCCCAGCACCTTGTTTCTGCTTCTCCGGGCAGCTTGCGACTTTATGCCCCGCTTTTCCACAATTGTAACACAAACCCCATCCGGCCTTGCATGGTGCTCCCGGATGGTGACTTCCACACCTAGTACAAGCTTGATCATTCTGAGGCTGCTTCCTATACTTCTTCCCTTGGAAATTGTTGTTGTTGTTGGGCCTCCTGATAGAGCTCCCCCTCTTGAAAGACGGGCCTCTAGGTGCAAAACTCTTCCCTCGGTTCTGTGGGAATGAACCTTTGTGAATCCCTTTCTCAGCGGTTGCCCTCTTCACACACTCTTCAGCAACTCTACACTTGTTCACCAATTCGGAGAAAGTCCTGATCTTCATTGGTCCCACTGAACTGAAGATATCACTCCGGAGTCCTCCTTCATACTTAACACACTTCCATTCCTCATATTCCACCGGAGTCCCTTGGCACATACGAGAGAACCTGAACAGCTCCTCAAACTTGTTAGTATACTTCGATATGGACATAGTACCCTGCTTCAGCTGTAACAATTCAAGTTCCTTAGCCGTCCTAGCAGAAGTCGGAAAGTACTTCTTATAGAACTCCTCTTGGAAGACATTCCAAGTGATATAGTCATCACCTTGCTGCAGAATACGTCGGATACCTTGCCACCAATGCGACGCTTCACCTGTGAGCATATAGGTAGCAAACTCGACACGCTGCCCTTCAGGTACCACTTGTGCTTGCAGTGCTCGCTCTATAGCCTGAAACCATGTATCAGCCTCAGTCGGACTAGCAGTTCCCTTGAACTTAGGTGGATTAACCTTCAAAAAGTTTGCCAGTGTCATCGGTCCCTGAACTCCACCTCCATCATTACCATGGTTGTTCATCTGTTGACCAAGAGCCTCAGCAGTGGCTTGCATAGCAGCAGCCATGTTCTCCGACGCAGTCATAAAGTTCACCGGGTCATTAGGGTTATTCTCCGGTGCACGAGTGTTAGTACGACCTCTACCACGGCCTCCACCGCATCCACGAGGCGCCATCTGGTTCCTATACACACCAAACAATCGATATTAAGTTGATCAGTCTCAATATCGGAAGTCTAGTGCTTCAAAGTCCCAAATGCATGCTCATGAACGTTTATGCCAATTATATCAAGCAGATATACTAATAGCACATAACACACATACAGAGAATGCACAGAAGCATAGTCAGTCCATCCCTCAGGCTCTACAGGAACGAACTGCTCTGATACCATAATGTAACACCCTACCATAGAGAGTCTTATGCTTAAGTCATAATTCAGAGATGGCAAGGTATTACGACCTCTAAAATAAAAATTTAGTACGTATAGTAGTATGAATGATCGATTATAACTAGGAGCCTTTATAGAAAAAGGGGTAAAGAAAAATCGCAACTCAAAAAGCGCAACACTCCGATCGATAACGTAACAAACAAGGATAACCAGCACGAGATTATATATATACAAAGGAGTGTCAAAAACAGGAATATCAAGACTCGAAATCCGGCTGCGAAGATAACCGGTCCGAGCATAGCAATATATATACATATGATAAAAATAAGGAAAACCCCAAAGGAAACCCCAAGGGACACAAATACATAAAACCTATTCTCCAAAATCTCCCATAAGAGGAGTCATCACAGTTTGTATTATTTAATGGAGATAAAAGTATCTAAGCGAAACATATAAACCAAAACTTAGTCCCGAGAACAAAGGATCTTCGCAAATCTAGAAGTCTCCAACATGCCTCAGCGGGACACCTCACGTCCTGCATCTGAAAACCACAAAATCCGCATGGGTGAGAACCAGAGGTCCCCAGCATGGTAACAGCTTCCACATATATAATACATAATAATGGAGGAAAGCCAAAGGCAATCCTAGAACTTCCTCCAGATAATTCAAAGCTTATAAACAAGCTAAACCATATAAGGGTATATGACAAAAGATTCTTCAGTCTAACTAATACTTCCCTTTCCAATTCCTTCTCACCTCCCAACCACCAGCAGGAGTATAATGTAGCAAACACAGTTATGTCAAACAAGGAATATACAAATAGGAACAATTAAGGCATTTAGACAATTAGCAAGTAATATGCAGTCAAATAGGCAATCTCAAACAATTCACATAGTATGCATATGATGAATGCCTGTCCCTAGTGGCTGATGATATCATCTTGTCGATTATAGAGCCAACCCGACAAGTCCTGGTCGCTAACCATTGGACTGTCCCTCTGTCACGCATCCCCAACTCGAGTTATACTCGTTATAAACTTGATCATAATCATGATCTATATCCATCACCCTCACTGGTGAATATTTACGGGGGCGAGCTCATCCGGGTCTTTCACAGTGCCCGGCCACACTTACGATATAGGGTCAACAGAGTATCAAGTCTCAACCTGGAGCACGTGGTGGCTAGCCACTGCTACTACCCAGGGAAACTCGTACCTCAGATAGTGGAAGCGCAAATCACAATTATCAATAATTTAGCATAAACACGCATGAATTCTCATCCATGGATCAACATCCATATCAGCCATCCGGCTCACGGTTCAGTCCAGAACCAGCCAATATTCATATCATACACAGCCATTCCGGCTCACGGTTAAATCCATAACCAGCCGCTTCATTAACAATTACAGCCTTTCGGCCCATGGCATAACAAGCACTTCCACCACCATCCTCCGCATCTCACATAATCATCTTTGATCGTCATTGATCATTCATTTTTCCCTTGCTTCACTCGCAAGTTACCACATTCACTAGCCCTTTTCTAATAGCTAGGCATATCATAATGATTTAAGACATAAATGGTGAGATTGGAGGCTTAGAAGTATGAGATTTGGCATTTAAAACTCAAAAAATCAACTTTGGGATGAAAACAGGGCCACGCGTACGCGCACTCCACGCGCACGCGCGGATGGCCTCAAAAACTTCATCGACGCGCAAGCGTCAAGCACGCTAACGCGTGGATTAAAAATTTGCCAATCGACGTGTACGCGTCAACCACGCGTACGCGTGGGTGTTCTCGTGCCCCAAGCACAATACTGGCACAGTTCTGGCATAACTCTCTGGAAAATGGCTGGGCATTGGGTGCAGCACAATCGGCGCGCCCCCGCACATCACGCGCATGCGTGGATGGCACTTTCTGGAAGATCGGCGCATACGCGCCAAGTGCGCCTACGCGCAAGGGGTTATTCTACTAAAAATTTTCCAAGTTAAAAGCTGCAGAATTCACAGATTTAAACCCCAATCTTCCAACAGGCATAACTTCCTCATTTTAAATCGTTTTTCACCCGTTCTTCAAACGGCATGGACTTCCCGGATCCAATTTCATTTCTAAATAGATTTGGCACAAAACGGAGATCCGTAGTCCAAGTTATGTCCCACCAAAGTATGCCCAAAAACCATATTTTCATACAAAACCACAATATGCCATTTTCAAAACAAGCCATTTTCAACTCTTTTCAAAATCAATCAAAACATGCCAATTTCATCCCTTTCCTTTGAAATCAATCAAAATATATCAAATTCAACATCAAGCCCCCTCAACTCACACACTGACACATTACCACAATTTACCAAAATCACTATCTCATCATTTTAACCCACTTCACCCAAGTGGCTCAAATTCAAACACATTGACATATCATATACTCTTCCTCATGCCAATTCTCAACAACACCAATTCCAATAAATCATCATTGTACACAATCAATATCATACTCACCATCAACATGGTTCAACCCACAATTCAACCATAACCAATCATCAAGCATATATCACAACATGCATATTTCTCATACAACATACCATCAAGGCATCATTAATCATCATCACATATATGACCACATCATATATATCAACAATTCAACAACATCAACAATTCAATGCCTATCTTAGGGCCTCTAGCCTAAGTATTTCCTACCACATTACACATTAGATACGGGAAACAGAAACCATACCTTAGCCGATTTCCCAAGCTCAACCGGAGCACTTCCAAATCACTTATCCACAAGCTCTCAAGGCCTCAAAACCTCCAAGAACAGATTTTTCACCACCAAACCCTTTCCAAGCTTTTCAAAATCACCAATCAAGCTCTAATATCCACACATACACAACCTAAGCCACAACCATCATACCCATACACAACATCTCAAAACCCAAACATCATAAAATAACAAAATTACACTAGGGTTGAGAATCTTACCACACCCAAGGTCCAAAGAGACTAGATTAACCTTCTCCTTCAAGAGAGTTGGGTCCTATAACATCAAAGAGCCCAAAATCTCAACATTTTTGCTCATAAAACTCGAAAATAAGGCTGGAATTTCGAAGAGCAAAACGTGGCTTACCTCAAGATTAATTGTATGGGTTTTGTAGAGTTCTTCGCGGTGAACGCGTGGCCGCAAACAGAGCGACAATCGGAGCTCTAGATCAAAAGTTATGGTGGTTTGAAGATCAAGTGAGAGAAAGAACTTGAGAGAGTGTTCTTCCCTCCATGGCCTCCATTTTCAGCATGTGAGTGTGTTTAGTGAGGAGAGAGAATGCTGAAAACTAGGGTTTTGGTTTAGTTATGTTGGGACAAGGGCCCACTTTGGGTCCGATTGGCCCGGTTTGGCCCGTTCGGTCCTCTTGGCCCGAATTCTATAAAATTGGTACCAAAATTCTCGTCTCAATCTCCTCTATCACATTTAGCCATAAAAATCACATTTTAGGCTTTCTAGAATAAATTCTCATTTATGGGTTAATTAGCCGTTAATTAACCGAGTTTTACATTCTACCCACCTAATTGGGAATTTTGCCCACAAAATTCAAATGCAATTACCTGAGAATAAATGCGAATAATCCGTTCGCATCTCCGACTCGAGGTCCCAAGTGTGTTCCTCAACACCGCCTCGACTCCATGCCACTTTGACTAATGAAACCTCTTTTCCACGCAACCGTTTGATACTAGTATCATCAATTCTGACCGGAGCCACTGGAAGCGTCAAATCTTCCCTTAACTGAACCGACTCAGGTTCCAACACATGGCTAGCATTGGGAGTGTACTTCCGAAGCTGTGATACGTGAAACACGTCGTGCAGGTTCGAAAGATGAGGTGGTAGAGCCATCCGATACGCCACCGGCCCAATCCTCTCCAGGATCTGAAATGGACCAATGTATCGAGGATTCAACTTCTTTGCCTTAATCGCCCTACCTACTCCTGTAGTCGGAGTAACCTTAAGGAAAACATGGTCTCCTTCCTCAAATTCTAAGGGCTTTCGCCTCAAATCGGCGTAACTCTTTTGACGACTCTGCGCCGTAAGCATCCTATCTCGGATTTTCTTGACTTGTTCAGTAGTCTCAGCTATCATTTCCGGCCCCAACAAGCTTTTCTCTCCAGCTTCATACCAACATAGCGGAGATTGACATTTCCTCCCATACAAGGCCTCATACGGAGCCATTCCGATGCTCGCATGATAACTATTATTGTATGAAAACTCCACTAATGGCATATACCGATCCCAACTCACCGGTTGGTCCAAAACATAAGCTCTCAACATATCCTCTAGTGTTTGGATCGTCCTCTCGGATTGACCATCTGTTTGAGGATGGTAAGCCGTGCTCAAGCTTAATCGGGTTCCAAAAGCTTTCTGAAATGCACCCTAAAACCTTGAAGTGAAACGAGGATCTCTATCAGAGATTATAGTAGCAGGTACACTATGAAGTCTCACAATCTCCTTTATGTACAACCGTGCTAGCTCCTCAAGGGTGTAAGTCATCCGAATGGGCAAAAAGTGAGCTGACTTCGTCAGTCGGTCCACAATCACCCAAATAGCATCAAAACCAGCCCTAGTCCTTGGCAATCCCGACACAAAGTCCATTGCAATACTTTCCCACTTCCATTGTGGAATCTCTAAAGGTTGCAACATCCCGGAAGGTCTTTGATGTTCAATCTTTACCTTTTGACAAGTTAATCACTTTGAAACATATTCCGCCACATCATTCTTCATACCCGGCCACCAGAACATTGCCTTTAAATCATGGTACATCTTAGTACTTCCCGGGTGAATGAAGAATCCGCTTTTGTGTGCCTCCTTTAAAATATCTTGCCTCAAAGTGCCAACATCCGGCACAATGATCCTACCCTTGAATCTCCATAACCCATCTTTTTCTTCCGACACTCTCCACCGTTTTCCTTGCTCAATAGCCGGTAACACCTTCCATAACGCTTCATCATTTTGATGAGCCTTTAGGAGTTCGGACTTAAAATCACTTGAGATCTCTAATCGGCTCAAACACAAAGTTTCGGATACTTCTCGAGCACCAATTTTCAGACTCTCAAATCCCTTGAGCAACTTCTCCTCTTGAAGCATCATCCAGGCCGCATATAATGACTTTCGACTTAACGCATCCGCCACTACGTTCGCCTTTCCCGGATGGTAATGCAACTCAAAGTCGTAGTCCTTCAACAATTCCATCCACCTTCTCTGCCTCATATTAATCTCTTTCTGATCAAAGAGGTACTTCAAGCTCTTATGATCAGAGAAATCTTGGAACTTAACCCCATAGAGATAATGCCTCCACACCTTCAAGGCAAACACAACTGCAGTGAGTTCCAAATCGTGCGTAGGGTAACTAACTTCATGAGGTCTCAACTGTCGTGAGGCATACGCCACCACATTACGATGCTGCATCAGCACGCACCCTAGACCCTTCAATGAGGCATCATAATACACCTCAAATGGCTCGTTCGGCTCAGGTAACACTAACACAGGTGCAGTGGTCAACTTTTTCTTCAATGTCTGAAAGCTCTCCTCGCACTCAGGAGTCCAAACAAACGGAGTGTCTTTGCGGGTTAACTTTGTCATTGGCAAAGCTATCTGTGAAAAGCCCTTGATAAACCTTCGGTAATAGCCAGCTAAGCCCAGAAAACTCCTTATCTCCGTTACGGTGGTTGGTTATTTCCAATCCATCACCGCCTCCACCTTAGTTGGATCTACGGCTATTCCCTTCTTACTCACCACATGGCCCAAAAACTTCACCTCACTCTTCCAAAACTCACACTTAGACAGTTTTGCATAGAGTTTCTTCTCCTTTAGAATCTGCAACACGGTCCTCAAGTGTTCTGCATGCTCTTCTTCAGTCTTGGAGTAAATCAGTATGTCATCAATGAAGACAACAACGAATTTATCCAGAAACAGACGGAAAACTCTATTCATGTAATCCATGAATACCGCAGGAGCGTTCGTCAACCCAAAGGACATCACAGTGTACTCGTAATGACCATAACGAGTCCTGAAAGCGGTTTTAGGAATATCCTCACCCCTCACCCTTATCTGGTGATAACCGGATCGTAAATCGATCTTGGAGAAAACTCCATCTCCTTGTAACTGATCCATGAGATCATCAATTCTCGGCAATGGGTACTTATTCTTTATTGTAACCTTGTTCAGCTGCCTGTAATCCACACAGAGCCGCATACTCCCATCTTTCTTCTTTACCAGTAACACTGGAGCACCCAACGGAGAGACACTTGGTCGTATAAAATTCTTTCCCAACAAATCCTCTAACTGAGACTTTAGCTCGTTCATCTCTAACGGTGACATCCTATAAGGAGCACTTGAGATTGGTCCCGCCCCGGGCACCAATTCAATAGCAAACTCAACCTCTCGGTTAGGTGGAAACTCATCAATATCATCGGGAAACACTTCCGGAAACTCACGCACAACCAAAATCTGTTCCAACCTTTGATCATCACCCGAAACGCCCGCGGTTAACAACATGATACCCTGACATTCGGTTCCGGAACAGTTCACCATCATCGAATTCAAGTAATAATTATTCACCACGACCGGCCCTTCAGTATCTTCCGGCATAAAGTACACCGACTTTGTAGAACAATCTAGTAGAACATGGTTCTTAGATAACCAGTCCAATCCCAGGATAAGATCAAGACCGATCATCGGCAAGCAGATTAAATTATGAACAAAATCACGCTGCTTGAACCTAAAGGAAACTTCTGGGCATCCTAGCCTAGTCACCATGGCTTCATGGGTAGCATTATACACTCTTAGATCATAACCTAAGGTTACAATCTTCAGTCCTAACTCATGGGCTTTCTCAAATGCAATGAATGAATGCGATGCTCCCGAATCAAATAAAGCATTTAAAGTTTGACCAGCCATTTCACAGTTACCTCTAATGAGTGTCTCAGATCCCTCAGCTCCTACAGCTGAAGTGGTGAACACCCGACCAGTCTGTTGTGCTTTCCCAGCACCTTGTTTCTGCTTCTCCGGGCAGCTTGCGACTTTATGCCCCGCTTTTCCACAATTGTAACACAAACCCCATCCGGCCTTGCATGGTGCTCCCGGATGGTGACTTCCACACCTAGTACAAGCTTGATCGTTCTGAGGCTGCTTTCTATACTTCTTCCCTTGGAAATTGTTGTTGTTGTTGGGCCTCCTGAAAGAGCTCCCCCTCTTGAAAGACGGGCCTCTAGGTGCAAAACTCTTCCCTCGGTTCTGTGGGAATGAACCTTTGTGAATCCCTTTCTCGGCGGTTGCCCTCTTCACACACTCTTCAGCAACTCTACACTTGTTCACCAATTCGGAGAAAGTCCTGATCTTCATTGGTCCCACTGAACTGAAGATATCACTCCGGAGTCCTCCTTCATACTTAACACACTTCCATTCCTCATATTCCACCGGAGTCCCTTGGCACATACGAGAGAACCTGAACAGCTCCTCAAACTTGTTAGTATACTCCGATATGGACATAGTACCCTGCTTCAGTTGTAACAATTCAAGTTCCTTAGCCGTCCTAGCAGAAGTCGGAAAGTACTTCTTATAGAACTCCTCTTGGAAGACATTCCAAGTGACATAGTCATCACCCTGCTGTAGAATACGTCGGATACCTTGCCACCAATGCGACGCTTCACCTGTGAGCATATAGGTAGCAAACTCGACACGCTGCCCTTCAGGTACCACTTGTGCTTGCAGTGCTCGCTCTATAGCCTGAAACCATGTATCAGCCTCAGTCGGACTAGCAGTTCCCTTGAACTTAGGTGGATTAACCTTCAAAAAGTTTGCCAGTGTCATCGGTCCCTGAACTCCACCTCCATCATTACCATGGTTGTTCATCTGTTGACCAAGAGCCTCAGCAGTGGCTTGCATAGCAGCAGTCATGTTCTCCAACGCAGTCATAAAGTTCACCGGGTCATTAGGGTTATTCTCCGGTGCACGAGTGTTAGTACGACCTCTACCACGGCCTCCACCGCGTCCACGAGGCGCCATCTGGTTCCTATACACACCAAACAATCGATATTAAGTTGATCAGTCTCAATATCGGAAGTCTAGTGCTTCAAAGTCCCAAATGCATGCTCATGAACGTTTATGCCAATTATATCAAGCAGATATACTAATAGCACATAACACACATACAGAGAATGCACAGAAGCATAGTCAGTCCATCCCTCAGGCTCTACAGGAACGAACTGCTCTGATACCATAATGTAACACCCTACCATAGAGAGTCTTATGCTTAAGTCATAATTCAGAGATGGCAAGGTATTACGACCTCTAAAATAAAAATTTAGTACGTATAGTAGTATGAATGATCGATTATAACTAGGAGCCTTTATAGAAAAAGGGGTAAAGAAAAATCGCAACTCAAAAAGCGCAATACTCCGATCGATAACGTAACAAACAAGGATAACCAGCACGAGATTATATATATACAAAGGAGTGTCAAAAACAGGAATATCAAGACTCGAAATCCGGCTGCGAAGATAACCGGTCCGAGCATAGCAATATATATACATATGATAAAAATAAGGAAAACCCCAAAGGAAACCCCAAGGGACACAAATACATAAAACCTATTCTCCAAAATCTCCCATAAGAGGAGTCATCACAGTTTGTATTATTTAATGGAGATAAAAGTATCTAAGCGAAACATATAAACCAAAACTTAGTCCCGAGAACAAAGGATCTTCGCAAATCTAGAAGTCTCCAACATGCCTCAGCGGGACACCTCACGTCCTGCATCTGAAAACCACAAAATCCGCATGGGTGAGAACCAGAGGTCCCCAGCATGGTAACAGCTTCCACATATATAATACATAATAATGGAGGAAAGCCAAAGGCAATCCTAGAACTTCCTCCAGATAATTCAAAGCTTATAAACAAGCTAAACCATATAAGGGTATATGACAAAAGATTCTTCAGTCTAACTAATACTTCCCTTTCCAATTCCTTCTCACCTCCCAACCACCAGCAGGAGTATAATGTAGCAAACACAGTTATGTCAAACAAGGAATATACAAATAGGAACAATTAAGGCATTTAGACAATTAGCAAGTAATATGCAGTCAAATAGGCAATCTCAAACAATTCACATAGTATGCATATGATGAATGCCTGTCCCTAGTGGCTGATGATATCATCTTGTCGATTATAGAGCCAACCCGACAAGTCCTGGTCGCTAACCATTGGACTGTCCCTCTGTCACGCATCCCCAACTCGAGTTATACTCGTTATAAACTTGATCATAATCATGATCTATATCCATCACCCTCACTGGTGAATATTTACGGGGGCGAGCTCATCCGGGTCTTTCACAGTGCCCGGCCACATTTACGATATAGGGTCAACAGAGTATCAAGTCTCAACCTGGAGCACGTGGTGGCTACCCACTGCTACTACCCAGGGAAACTGGTACCTCAGATAGTGGAAGCGCAAATCACAATTATCAATAATTTAGCATAAACACGCATGAATTCTCATCCATGGATCAACATCCATATCAGCCATCCGGCTCACGGTTCAGTCCAGAACCAGCCAATATTCATATCATACACAGCCATTCCGGCTCACGGTTAAATCCATAACCAGCCGCTTCATTAACAATTACAGCCTTTCGGCCCATGGCATAACAAGCACTTCCACCACCATCCTCCGCATCTCACATAATCATCTTTGATCGTCATTGATCATTCATTTTTCCCTTGCTTCACTCGCAAGTTACCACATTCACTAGCCCTTTTCTAATAGCTAGGCATATCATAATGATTTAAGACATAAATGGTGAGATTGGAGGCTTAGAAGTATGAGATTTGGCATTTAAAACTCAAAAAATCAACTTTGGGATGAAAACAGGGCCACGTGTACGCGCACTCCACGCGCACGCGGATGGCCTCAAAAACTTCATCGACGCGCAAGCGTCAAGCACGCTAACGCGTGGATTAAAAATTTGCCAATCGACGTGTACGCGTCAACCACGCGTACGCGTGGGTGTTCTCGTGCCCCAAGCACAATACTGGCACAGTTCTGGCATAACTCTCTGGAAAATGGCTGGGCATTGGGTGCAGCACAATCGGCGCGCCCCCGCACATCACGCGCATGCGTGGATGGCACTTTCTGGAAGATCGGCGCATACGCGCCAAGTGCGCCTACGCGCAAGGGGTTATTCTACTAAAAATTTTCCAAGTTAAAAGCTGCAGAATTCACAGATTTAAACCCCAATCTTCCAACAGGCATAACTTCCTCATTTTAAATCGTTTTTCACCCGTTCTTCAAACGGCATGGACTTCCCGGATCCAATTTCATTTCTAAATAGATTTGGCACAAAACGGAGATCCGTAGTCCAAGTTATGTCCCACCAAAGTATGCCCAAAAACCATATTTTCATACAAAACCACAATATGCCATTTTCAAAACAAGCCATTTTCAACTCTTTTCAAAATCAATCAAAACATGCCAATTTCATCCCTTTCCTTTGAAATCAATCAAAATATATCAAATTCAACATCAAGCCCCCTCAACTCACACACTGACACATTACCACAATTTACCAAAATCACTATCTCATCATTTTAACCCACTTCACCCAAGTGGCTCAAACTCAAACACATTGACATATCATATACTCTTCCTCATGCCAATTCTCAACAACACCAATTCCAATAAATCATCATTGTACACAATCAATATCATACTCACCATCAACATGGTTCAACCCACAATTCAACCATAACCAATCATCAAGCATATATCACAACATGCATATTTCTCATACAACATACCATCAAGGCATCATTAATCATCATCACATATATGACCACATCATATATATCAACAATTCAACAACATCAACAATTCAATGCCTATCTTAGGGCCTCTAGCCTAAGTATTTCCTACCACATTACACATTAGATACGGGAAACAGAAACCATATCTTAGCCGATTTCCCAAGCTCAACCGGAGCACTTCCAAATCACTTATCCACAAGCTCTCAAGGCCTCAAAACCTCCAAGAACAGATTTTTCACCACCAAACCCTTTCCAAGCTTTTCAAAATCACCAATCAAGCTCTAATATCCACACATACACAACCTAAGCCACAACCATCATACCCATACACAACATCTCAAAACCCAAACATCATAAAATAACAAAATTACACTAGGGTTGAGAATCTTACCACACCCAAGGTCCAAAGAGACAAGATTAACCTTCTCCTTCAAGAGAGTTGGGTCCTATAACATCAAAGAGCCCAAAATCTCAACATTTTTGCTCATAAAACTCGAAAATAAGGCTGGAATTTCGAAGAGCAAAACGTGGCTTACCTCAAGATTAATTGTATGGGTTTTGTAGAGTTCTTCGCGGTGAACGTGTGGCCGCAACAGAGCGACAATCGGAGCTCTAGATCAAAAGTTATGGTGGTTTGAAGATCAAGTGAGAGAAAGAACTTGGAGAGAGTGTTCTTCCCTCCATGGCCTCCATTTTCAGCATGTGAGTGTGTTTAGTGAGGAGAGAGAATGCTGAAAACTAGGGTTTTGGTTTAGTTATGTTGGGACAAGGGCCCACTTTAGGTCCGATTGGCCCGGTTTGGCCCGTTCGGTCCTCTTGGCCCGAATTCTATAAAATTGGTACCAAAATTCTCGTCTCAATCTCCTCTATCACATTTAGCCATAAAAATCACATTTTAGGCTTTCTAGAATAAATTCTCATTTATGGGTTAATTAGCCGTTAATTAACCGAGTTTTACATTCTACCCACCTAATTGGGAATTTTGCCCACAAAATTCAAATGCAATTACCTGAGAATAAATGCGAATAATCCGTTCGCATCTCCGACTCGAGGTCCCAAGTGTGTTCCTCAACACCGCCTCGACTCCATGCCACTTTGACTAATGAAACCTCTTTTCCACGCAACCGTTTGATACTAGTATCATCAATTCTGACCGGAGCCACTGGAAGCGTCAAATCTTCCCTTAACTGAACCGACTCAGGTTCCAACACATGGCTAGCATTGGGAGTGTACTTCCGAAGCTGTGATACGTGAAACACGTCGTGCAGGTTCGAAAGATGAGGTGGTAGAGCCATCCGATACGCCACCGGCCCAATCCTCTCCAGGATCTGAAATGGACCAATGTATCGAGGATTCAACTTCTTTGCCTTAATCGCCCTACCTACTCCTGTAGTCGGAGTAACCTTAAGGAAAACATGGTCTCCTTCCTCAAATTCTAAGGGCTTTCGCCTCAAATCGGCGTAACTCTTTTGACGACTCTGCGCCGTAAGCATCCTATCTCGGATTTTTCTTGACTTGTTCAGTAGTCTCAGCTATCATTTCCGGCCCCAACAAGCTTTTCTCTCCAGCTTCATACCAACATAGCGGAGATTGACATTTCCTCCCATACAAGGCCTCATACGGAGCCATTCCGATGCTCGCATGATAACTATTATTGTATGAAACTCCACTAATGGCATATACCGCTCCCAACTCACCGGTTGGTCCAAAACATAAGCTCTCAACATATCCTCTAGTGTTTGGATCGTCCTCTCGGATTGACCATCTGTTTGAGGATGGTAAGCCGTGCTCAGCTTAATCGAGTTCCAAAAGCTTTCTGAAATGCACCTAAAACCTTGAAGTGAAACGGGATCTCTATCAGAGATTATAGTAGCAGGTACACTATGAAGTCTCACAATCTCCTTTATGTACAACCGTGCTAGCTCCTCAAGGGTGTAAGTCATCCGAATGGGCAAAAAGTGAGCTGACTTCGTCAGTCGGTCCACAATCACCCAAATAGCATCAAAACCAGCCCTAGTCCTTGGCAATCCCGACACAAAGTCCATTGCAATACTTTCCCACTTCCATTGTGGAATCTCTAAAGGTTGCAACATCCCGGAAGGTCTTTGATGTTCAATCTTTACCTTTTGACAAGTTAATCACTTTGAAACATATTCCGCCACATCATTCTTCATACCCGGCCACCAGAACATTGCCTTTAAATCATGGTACATCTTAGTACTTCCCGGGTGAATGAAGAATCCGCTTTTGTGTGCCTCCTTTAAAATATCTTGCCTCAAAGTGCCAACATCCGCACAATGATCCTACCTTGAATCTCCATAACCCATCTTTTTTCTTCCGACACTCTCCACCGTTTTCCTTGCTCAATAGCCGGTAACACCTTCCATAACGCTTCATCATTTTGATGAGCCTTTAGGAGTTCGGACTTAAAATCACTTGAGATCTCTAATCGGCTCAAACACAAAGTTTCGGATACTTCTCGAGCACCAATTTTCAGACTCTCAAATCCCTTGAGCAACTTCTCCTCTTGAAGCATCATCCAGGCCGCATATAATGACTTTCGACTTAACGCATCCGCCACTACGTTCGCCTTTCCCGGATGGTAATGCAACTCAAAGTCGTAGTCCTTCAACAATTCCATCCACCTTCTCTGCCTCATATTAATCTCTTTCTGATCAAAGAGGTACTTCAAGCTCTTATGATCAGAGAAATCTTGGAACTTAACCCCATAGAGATAATGCCTCCACACCTTCAAGGCAAACACAACTGCAGTGAGTTCCAAATCGTGCGTAGGGTAACTAACTTCATGAGGTCTCAACTGTCGTGAGGCATACGCCACCACATTCGATGCTGCATCAGCACGCACCCTAGACCCTTCAATGAGGCATCATAATACACCTCAAATGGCTCGTTCGGCTCAGGTAACACTAACACAGGTGCAGTGGTCAACTTTTTCTTCAATGTCTGAAAAGCTCTCCTCGCACTCAGGAGTCCAAACAAACGGAGTGTCTTTGCGGGTTAACTTTGTCATTGGCAAAGCTATCTGTGAAAAGCCCTTGATAAACCTTCGGTAATAGCCAGCTAAGCCCAGAAAAACTCCTTATCTCCGTTACGGTGGTTGGTTATTTCCAATCCATCACCGCCTCCACCTTAGTTGGATCTACGGCTATTCCCTTCTTACTCACCACATGGCCCAAAAACTTCACCTCACTCTTCCAAAAACTCACACTTAGACAGTTTTGCATAGAGTTTCTTCTCCTTTAGAATCTGCAAACACGGTCCTCAAGTGTTCTGCATGCTCTTCTTCAGTCTTGGAGTAAATCAGGTATGTCATCAATGAAGACAACAACGAATTTATCCAGAAACAGACGGAAAACTCTATTCATGTAATCCATGAATACCGCAGGAGCGTTCGTCAACCCAAAGGACATCACAGTGTACTCGTAATGACCATAACGAGTCCTGAAAGCGGTTTTAGGAATATCCTCACCCCTCACCCTTATCTGGTGATAACCGGATCGTAAATCGATCTTGGAGAAAACTCCATCTCCTTGTAACTGATCCATGAGATCATCAATTCTCGACAATGGGTACTTATTCTTTATTGTAACCTTGTTCAGCTGCCTGTAATCCACACAGAGCCGCATACTCCCATCTCTTCTTTTACCAGTAACACTGGAGCACCCACGGAGAGACACTTGGTCGTATAAAATTCTTCCCAACAAATCCTCTAACTGAGACTTTAGCTCGTTCATCTCTAACGGTGACATCCTATAAGGAGCACTTGAGATGGTCCCGCCCCGGCACCAATTCAATAGCAAACTCACCTCTCGGTTAGGTGGAAACTCATCAATATCATCGGGAAACACTTCCGGAAACTCACGCACAACCAAAATCTGTTCCAACCTTTGATCATCACCCGAAACGCCCGCGGTTAACAACATGATACCCTGACATTCGGTTCCGGAACAGTTCACCATCATCGAATTCATAGTAATTAATTATTCACCACGACCGGCCCTTCAGTATCTTCCGGCATAAAGTACACCGACTTTGTAGAACAATCTAGTAGAACATGGTTCTTAGATAACCAGTCCATCCCAGGGATAAGATCAAACCGATCATCGGCAAGCAGATTAAATTATGAACAAAATCACGCTGCTTGAACCTAAAGGAAACTTCTGGGCATCCTAGCCTAGTCACCATGGCTTCATGGGTAGCATTATACACTCTTAGATCATAACCTAGGTTACAATCTTCAGTCCTAACTCATGGGCTTTCTCAAATGCAATGAATGAATGCGATGCTCCCGATCAAATAAAGCATTTAAAGTTGACCAGCCATTTCACAGTTACCTCTAATGAGTGTCTCAGATCCCTCAGCTCCTACAGCTGAAGTGGTGAACACCCGACCAGTCTGTTGTGCTTTCCCAGCACCTTGTTTCTGCTTCTCCGGGGCAGCTTGCGACTTTATGCCCCGCTTTTCCACAATTGTAACACAAACCCCATCCGGCCTTGCATGGTGCTCCCGGATGGTGACTTCCACACCTAGTACAGCTTGATCTTCTAGGCTGCTTTCTATACTTCTTCCCTTGGAAATTGTTGTTGTTGTTGGGCCTCCTGAAGAGCTCCCCCTCTTGAAAGACGGGCCTTTAGTGCAAAACTCTTCCCTCGGTTCTGTGGGAATGAACCTTTGTAATCCCTTTTCTCTGCGGTTGCCCTCTTCACACACTCTTCAGCAACTCTACACTTGTTCACCAATTCGGAGAAAGTCCTGATCTTCATTGGTCCCACTGAACTGAAGATATCACTCCGGGTCCTCCTTCATACTTAACACACTTCCATCCTCATATTCCACCGGAGTCCCTTGGCACATACGAGAAACCTGAACAGCTCCTCAAACTTGTTAGTATACTCCGATATGGACATAGTACCCCTGCTTCAGTTGTAACAATTCAAGTTCCTTAGCCGTCCTAGCCAGAAGTCGGAAAGTACTCTTATAGAACTCCTCTTGGAAGACATTCCAAGTGACATAGTCATCACCCCTGCCTGTAGAATACGTCGGATACCTTGCCACCAATGCGACGCTTCACCTGTGAGCATATAGGTTAGCAAACTCGACACGCTGCCCTTCAGGTACCACTTGTGCTTGCAGTGCTCGCTCTATAGCCTGAAACCATGTATCAGCCTCAGTCGTACTAGCAGTTCCCTTGAACTTAGGTGGATTAACCTTCAAAAAGTTTGCCGAGTGTCATCCGGTCCCTGAACTCCACCTCCATCATTACCATGGTTGTTCATCTGTTGACAAGGCCTCAGCAGTGGCTTGCATTAGCAGCAGTCTGTTCTCCAACGCCAGTCATAAAGTTCACCGGGTCATTAGGGTTATTTCTCCCGGTGCACGAGTGTAGTTATATCGACCTCTTACCACGGCCCTCCACCGCGTCCACGAGGCGCCATCTGGTTCCTATACACACCAAACAATCGATATTAAGTTGATCAGTCTCAATATCGGAAGTCTAGTGCTTCAAAGTCCCAAATGCATGCTTCATGAACGTTTATGCCAATTATATCAAGCAGATATACTAATAGCACATAACACACATACAGAGAATGCACAGAAGCATAGTCAGTCCATCCCTCAGGCTCTACAGGGAACGAACTGCTCTGATACCATATGTAAACCCTACCATAGAGATCTTATGCTTAAGTCATAATTCAGAGGATGGCAAGTTATTACGACCTCTAAAATAAAAATTTGTACGTATAGTAGTATGAATGATCGATTATAACTAGGAGCCTTTATAGAAAAAGGCTGGTAAAGAAAAATTCGGCAACTCAAAAAGCGCAATACTCCGATCCGATAACGTAACAAACAAGGATAACCAGCACGAGATTATATATATACAAAGGAGTGTCAAAAATAGAATATCAAGACTCGAAATCGGCTGCGAGATAACCGGTCGAGCATAGCAATATATATACATATGATAAAAATAAGGAAAACCCCAAAGGAAACCCCAAGGGACACAAATACATAAAACCTATTTCCAAACTCCCATAAGAGGAGTCATCACAGTTTGTATTATTTATGGAGATAAAAGTATCTAAGCGAAACATATAAACCAAAACTTAGTCCCGAGAACAAAGGATCTTCGCAAATCTAGAAGTCTTCCAACATGCCTCAGCGGGAACATTCACGTCCTGCATCTGAAAACCACAAAATCCGCATGGGTGAGAACCAGAGGTCCCCAGCATGGTAACAGCTTCCACATATATAATACATAATAATGGACGAAAAGCCAAAGGCAATCCTAGAACTTCCTCCAGATAATTCAAAGCTTATAAACAAGCTAAACCATATAAGGGTATATGACAAAAGATTCTTCAGTTCTAACTAATACTTCCCTTTCCAATTCCTTCTCACCTCCAACCACCAGCAGGAGTATAATGTAGCAAAACACGTTATGTCAAACAAGGAATATACAATAGGAACAATTAAGGCATATTAGACAATTAGCAAGTAATATGCAGTCAAATAGGCAATTCTCAAACAATTCACATAGTATGCATATGATGAATGCCTGTCCCTAGTGGCTGATGATATCATTCTTGTCGATTATAGAGCCAACCCGACAAGTCCTGGTCGCTAACCATTGGACTGTCCCTTCTGTCACGCATCCCCAACTCGAGTTATACTCGTTTATAAACTTGATCATAATCATGATCTAATCCTCACCCTCACTGGTGAATATTTACGGGGGGCGAGCTCATCCGGGTCTTTCACAGTGCCCGGCCACATTTACGAATAGGGTCACAGATATCAAGTCTCAACCTGGAGCACGTGTGGCTACCACTCTACTACCAGGGAACGGGTACTCAGATGTGGAAGCGCAAATCACAATTATCAAATTTAGCATAAACACGCATGAATTCTCATCCATGGATCAAACTCCATATCAGCTCGGCTCACGGTTCAGTCCAGAACCAGCCAATATTCATATCATACACAGCCATTCCGGCTACGGTTAAATCATAACCAGCGTTCATTAACAATTCAGCCTTTCGGCCATGCATACAAGCACTTCCACCACCATCCTCCGCATCTCACATAATCATCTTTGATCGTCATTGATCATTCATTTTTCCTTGCTTCACTCGCAGTTACCACATTCACTAGGCCCTTTTCTAATGCTAGGATTCATAATGATTTAAGACAAAATGGTGGATTGGAGGCTTAGAAGTATTGAATTTGCATTTTAAAACTCAAAAATCAACTTTGGGATGACGGGGCCACGGTACGCGCACTCCACGCGCACGGCGGGGCCAAAAACCAGGGCAGCGCGCACGCTAACGCGTGGTTAATTGCCAATCGACGCGTACGCGTCAACCACGCGTACGCGTGGGTGTTCTCGTGCCCCAGCACAACACTGGCACAGTTCTGGCATAACTCTCTGGAAAATGGCTGGGCATTGGGTGCAGCACAATCGGCGCGCCCGCGCACATCACGCACGCGTGGATGGCACTTTCTGGAAGACGGCGCACGCGCCAAGTGCGCCTACGCGCAAGGGGTTATTCTGCTAAAAATTTTCTAAGTTAAAAGCTGCAGAATTCACAGATTTAAACCCCAATCTTCCAACGGACATAACTTCCTCATTTTAAATCGTTTTTCACCCGTTCTTCGAACGGCATGGACATCCCGGATCCAATTTCATTTCTAAATAGATTTGGCACAAAACGGAGATCCGTAGTCCAAGTTATGTCCCACCAAAGTATGCCCAAAAACCATATTTTCATAAAAACCACAAATGCCATTTTCAAAACAAGCCATTTCCAACTCTTTTCAAAATCAATCAAAACATGCCATTTCATCCCTTTCTTTGAAATCAATCAAAATATATCAATTCAACATCAAGCCTCCTCAACTCACACATTGACACATTACCACAATTTACAAAATCACTATCTCATCATTTTTAACCCACTTCACCCAAGTGGCTCAAACTCAAACATATTGACATATCATATACTCTTCCTCATGCCAATTCTCAACAACACCAATTCCAATAAATCATCATTGTACACAATCAATATCATACTCACCATCAACATGGTTCAACCCACAATTCAACCATAACCAATCATCAAGCATATATCACAACATGCATATTTCTCATACATCATACCACCAAGGCATCATAATCATCATCACATATATGACCACATCATATATCTCAATCATTCAACAACATCAACCATTCAATGCCTATCTTAGGGCCTCTAGCCTAAGTATTTCCTACCACATTACATATTAGATACGGGAAACCGAAACCATACCTTAGCCGATTTTCCCAAGCTCCAACCGGAGCACTTCCAAATCACTTATCCACAAGCTCTCAAGGCCTCAAAACCTCCAAGAACAGATTTTTCACCACCAAACCCTTTCCAAGCTTTTCAAAATCACCAATCAAGCTCCAATATCCACACATACACAACCTAAGCCACAACCATCATACCCATACACAACATCTCAAAACCCAAACATCATAAAACAACAAAATACACTAGGGTTGAGAA